>NC_045740.1:4554397-4555057 GCF_008692095.1 Etheostoma spectabile
CACCCCCATGCTTAACAGTTGGACAGAGGTTCTTTTCATTAATTCTGTGCCCTTTCTTCTCCAAACGTACCTTTGCTCATTCCTGCCAAAAAGTTGTGTTTTAACCTCAGCGGTCCACAGAACTTTCCACAATGCATCAAGCTTGTCTAAATGTTCATTTGCAAACTTCAAACGCTGATTTTTGCGGAGAGGACGTAGAAGAGGTTTTCTTCGGACTCTTCCATGAAGACCATATCTGTACGAGTATCTCTTTATAGAGGAATGATGTACCACAACTCCAGTGTCTGCCAGGTCTTTCTGGATGGATCGTGCAGTCAAACGTGGATTTTGATTTGCTTTTCTCACAATCCTGCGAGCTGTTCTGTCTGATATTTTTCTTGGTCTTCCAGAGCTTGCTTTAACTTCCTGCTTTGTGAGCGTCAACTATTTTCAGTTTCAGTTTTCTTGACAACTGCTTAGAAGAACCCATGGTGCTGATTGTTGGGGCAAGGTCTGATGAGTCTGGGCATTTAAAACCTTAAGATTGACATCACCTGGTCTTTCCAGACAATGATTGAGAACAATCCATGACATTGTCAGGTCTCAGCTTTCCTAAGTGGGCGGTTTATGCAATAAACTCTGCAGGGTGCCCAAACTTTTGCAGACGCCATTTTTTTGTTT
>NC_045740.1:4555067-4642944 GCF_008692095.1 Etheostoma spectabile
ATTTTGAAAGTGTAAATGATGGAAATAAAATCTACCTTTTTGTGACATATCATATGAATGTCTAATCATTCATTTGATGCCTTCTGGAGATTTTCCATCTTTTCTTGACTTCTTTATGCACATTAATACAAATTTTTACCTGTGGTGCCCAAACATTCGAGCCCCACTGTAGATGGATGCCAGAGAGGAAGGATGAAAGACAGAGGGCGGAGGAGGTTTGGGTAGTTGACACACTTACCTCCTCTTCCCTTAAAACATTGTTTTACTTACAGTACATCCAAGTCAAAATACAATAAGTATTGGTTTTCCACCACATCTTTAAATCTTGTGTAACAAGAAAACAAGTAAATCTGTGAGAGGATTCCATGTGCTCTATGGAATTTATCCAGCTTACTACTTGCACACATATAGCCCATGATCAGTCTTTGTGACTAATATTGTGAAAACAAAAAACAATGTTATGGATGTTCTTATTCCATGCTCACATGTTTGCATCCTGCAGTCAAGCTCATAAATCATTTCTGGGTTTCATAAACATTATAAATTACAAATGTGATTGCTGAAGGGAGTGGTGTGTATGGTTGTGTGTGCAGATGTGTGTGCACATAGTATACCAGGGACATGAAGTCATGAGGGGGAGGGACACACTTGACATCATTGTTGGGTTTTGCAGCTGAGCCTCAGTAGGGACTCAGGGAGGGGAGTTCATATTATTTCATTGTTGGGCTGTTGCATGAAAACATCACCCACAATTTACTTCATATGCAAGTATAATCTCACTCACAATGGCATTCATTTTAAAGGAATAGTTTGACATTTTAGGAAACATGGTTATATGCTTTCTTGCTGGCACGATGTGGTTTGACGGTGGGTCAGGTTGGCCAAGATCAGTAACTTCCTGGAGTCTCTGCCAGTTACCATGGCAACTGGTCACAGCCAAGAAATACTCCAGCACATGACCCCCCATAAAACAACAAATTATCATTTTTATATCTTTATACAGATTAAATGAACAAGATATGACAGTAAATTAGTGAGCTCTTGAGGTGCTGGTAGGTGGAGTTTGTTACGATTAGACGGAGCCATGCTAGCTGTTTCCCCGTTTCCAGTCTTTATGGTACGCTAAGCTGCTGGTGCTAGCTTCATATCCACACAGAAGTGACATTAAGCTTCTCATCTAACTCTGGGAAAGAAAGCAAATACACGTACAGTATTTCCTAAAACTACTCCTGTAAATATATTCTTGGTTGTAGTGATGTTAAAGCCTCAATCAGGGACATTAAAAATGAACTCAACTGACTGCTTCCTCTTACTGTAATACCTTCATCTCTGACTTTCCTTATTCTGTCAGGTGACGTGGACCTGCTGAAAGAGGAGTGTCGTGTTCTGAAGGAGGAGTGTCAGACCCTGAAAGAGGACAACAGACGTCTCTCTGAGAGGCTGCAGCTGCTGCAGAGACAGAGGACATGGTGAGAGGTCAATGACTGCTCACTCATCAGCTGTGCTTACTGGATCAGCTGGAGGGGAGACCCTCTGGAATACTACCCCTCGTCACAGCCATTCCTGTCTCATTTAGAAAAAACTGGCCACCTGTTTAAGCACTTCAGTAAAGCTGTAACATGTGGGATCACACCTAAGGGGCCAAACCATTAGTTTATTAATGTATAGGTATATTGACAGAAAATTAATTGACAACAGTTTTGAGGTTGAAAGTTAATTAGTGATCTTAAAAACAGTCTCCCTACATGATCTATTTAGTAGCTGTTATGACATTTTTGAACGCATCCCCCGATCTCCCTCGGCATATGGGCAATATTCATAACAGAAGTTACAGTGCTTTACAGGAAGAAGGAATGTGGGATTAGAAGAGACAGAGAAGACAATATATACAACACAGAGAAATAAGTCACAAAGAAATAGTTATAAATGAAACAAAAAGTTTTGATACTTGAGACTTTGCTGTAGGCTGTTTTAGAGCATAAGTTTGGTAACCTGAAGAGCTACTAAATGGACCACGTAGTGGGACAACTTTGTAAAAATGATGATTAATCAAATTGAATCTGTCAAGTAAAAATGTCAAACATGCTCTAGATCCAGCGCCACTTTTCTCTGTTTTGCATCTTTTTTAATTTAATTTAAAAAAGTGTTTTGGTTTGTTGGTCAGACAAAACAACAATTATACTGTGATGGGCCTTTTTGACATTTAATAGACTAAACAATATTTCACTGATATTAAAAAGGTATTCATTGATTAGAACGAAATAATCTTGCGCTGCAGTGCTGCTACAAAGCTGGCAAGATACATCTGGCGGCATATCTGTAACAGAAACATGAATAATGAAAGTGTCTCCATCAGTTAGCAGATGTTGAGAATGTCATGATAAAATATCTGCATGTACAAATATTAACAGGCTCGCTTGTTATCATATTAAATAGCATAGCAACCATGTTAAGCCTTTGATCACGGAAATTATCAGCCCTTTTTTGAGCTATTTCAGCTGAAGTTGAAAGTATGTTGTATTCTTCACCATGACTACTTTTGTCCAGCTCCAGTGTCTACCTGTCACTAAAAGAGGAGGATGCAGTGGAGGGCACAGAGGGGAAGGAGATAGGGCTTGGCTCGGATGAGGTCATGACAGAGAGTTACATGACCATGGCCCAGTCTGAGAACTGTCGCCTCGTGGACGCGTCCATCCAGAAGAATATTTCATTTGATGGAAAGCCCATGACACCAACCGGCTGGAACGGAGGCATTGGGGAGATCTTCTCCCTGAGGGACCAGCTCAAACAGGCAGAGGAGAAGGCCTCGCAGGTTCAGAGAGAGGTATGATGCATTAGTGTCTAAGAGATGCCTTGGGAGTGTATGATAAAATAAATAAAACATGGACAGATTTGGGTCAATCGTTATAAGCAAATTCTGTTTTTGATTTTTGTTACGAAGATTTCAATCAAATACACTAAAAGTTGATCATAAGGAAAAGACTAAGAATGTACTCTCTGTGTTCTCCAGTGTAACGGTCTGAAGATGGAGCTGCAGGAGCTGCAGGTACTGTATGACTGCAGCCAGAGGGAGAGAGCAGAGCTGGAGGAGGAGCTGCAGCGCTGCAAGGCAGAGCTGGAGAAGCTGTCAGGGGGGGCTCAGGTGAGAGACAGACATGAATAATAGTACAGTTGGTATCAGAAGTAGGGAAACTGATTTAAATGTTATATAACTATAAACAATTAATGATCATCTCTAGTACATTTAAGTTGTTTTGTTGCATTCCTAAAGCATCATTAGAGCAGGTTGTGTTGTTTCTCAATTCTTTTACTTTAAAATGAATGTGAACTTGTCCTAGAAGTAGTTTTGAGAATTTCCAGCAGTGATTACTACACAATTAAAGAACGCTTTTTTTTTGCCCACACACTGTCAACTAACACATAACATGGCTAACATCACACCTACTGTATCTTGTGTCTGTTGAGCCCCCTTTTTATGTGTTTCATATTGTAGCAATATATGTTTGGATATAGACTGGCCTGGCCTGGCCTGTCAGCCCATATCAGTATTTATTGTGTGCTTTGGGCTGGGGAACCGTCAGCAGCGCTGGGACCGTCTCCCACCTTAAGACTGGTTTCTATTGATTTTTATAAGGTGCTGTGTGAAAGTCCACTTGCAGTGAAATAAATACAATTATCTGAAATAGGTAACTAAAACAATAAACAGCATTCCCTGTTTCACTTTAGTCAAAGTTACACTATAATATTGTTGCATAATATGTGCTTGAAAGCATGGATAGTTTTTCATGTTTTCAAGCACTCACGGGAAAATCCAAAACTCTTAAGTTGAACTTTCTTAACGCAATAACCAAAGTACCAAACTCATTTTCCTTTCATGACGTTTATATTTGCTTATTGTTTGTCCTCTGGGTTTGACCTTATGAGAATACAGTTTGTGAATGCAGCCCAGTGTGACATAGTTTTAACTACATTACCACACAGACTCAATATTCTGCAAGTTGATTTTCCTACAGTTTTAAAAGCAATGGATACCAACGACTACCTTAAGGAAAGAAAATATGCATCCACAAATCTTAAAAAAACAAAAAACAAAACTAAGCTACGTTTGGAAATTGGTAAGAATCAATGTAAAATACTGTATGTATGTAGGTCTTTTATGTTTTATGTAATAAGAATCAAACTGAACTAAAATCTGTGTTTTGTCTACAACAGCCGTAATGAGATGTCTCTGTGTTATGTCAAACTGTCTCCCCGTGCCTGTCTCTGATGCTGTCCTTGTTCTCTGAATGTCCATGACCTCTCAGCCTCTGCAATTACAAATTTAGCAAAACGTGAAAGCAAATGAACTATAAAATGAGGATAGAGAGACAAAAATACCACAATATGCTACTCGCAACCTTCATGTTGTATGTCTTTCTTTCTTTGTCACCATAACATCACACGCAGCCAATAAATGCCCCACAGGACTGCTCACACATATTCACATTGAGTTGATGTGTATGTCACCTTAAAGTTATGCATTGTTTATTTAACAGGGAATGTAAATCACTCCATCACAATCCTTCCCCTTGATGTAAAACCCAACTTTTTTTAATTTAGTGATTTGTAGTGGTGGTCCATTTGTGCCGTTGTCACACCATTTAATATCTGTGTTTTTATTATTTGGATACTTCTATCCATCCATCCATTCATTCATTCCCTTCATTTCCATGGTCCTGTTTGTTTTTATTCCCTCCTCAGAGATTCATCCATGCGTCTGAGCACCCTGTTCTCTCCATCCCCTTCTTAGGAATAATTGTAATATTGGCTGTGGTCTGGTGCTGGTTGTCGGAGCTGGCGTCCCAGAGGGCAAGGTATGGGAGGAGCTTATCTCTATCTGATGCTGCGAATGGTTCTTACACACTGATGATTAAAGAGTCAGTTCAGCCAAATAACATAAAAAAAATATGGTTTCTCACACCTCATATCTAACTATGCAGATAGCTTTGGTTTTTATTTGCTAAGGTTCTAAGATATCAGTTTGCGAGAATTCTGTCTTACCTGATACATAGGAAATAATTTTGTTCCTGTTTACTCTGGAAAATTCACAGAAAACTGTTTTTATACGGACTATAGACAGATAGTGTATTCTGTGGATTATCCAGAATAATCAGGACACTGTTTCTGAAAAGAAGTTTTGCTGGATTTAAAAAAAAAAACAAAAACTTTGATTTTGGTGGAGGCAGAAATACCTCAAAACCTGGGCATGTAAGTGAGAAAATAGTTTTTTGTGTTATTTGGGTAACCCTTATATATAAACTTTTGCTCAAGATTAATTTGGAGTGGCGATTGTGGAGGAGGGAGGGTCTAGACTACATTTGCCTGGGAAAATCTTCAGTGAATGAAGGTAGATATGAAACATTTATGGTAGATGGACATGGGACGGGTGGGCAGTTTGGCAAATTACAACAAAATATTTCCATGAATGGCACCGAAGTCATTTACAGGTAATAGTTTAATATTTTGGTAAGTAGGCTACAGTATGCTTTCTCTACAGAAGATTGATACCGCACTTGTGTCTGTGTGTTAAATATGATATTACAGCCAGACATTGGCCAGGCAACAATTACAGCAAGACAGCAAACATTGACACCCCCCCCCAGCAATGTTTGTTGTTGGTTTAAACTTTAATCTGTACACAATAAAACATTTAAAAACAACTATTTGTGGTCTTTGGGGAGTTAAAGCTGTAAATAGCTAATTGTTGGCCTATAAGCGCTGTAACGTCTCTGAGTCTTCACTGTCAACCACAACCCGCAGAGACAGTATTTAAGTTCTGGGCAGACAGATAAACTGGTATTCGTCAAGAAGTAGCAACAGCGCTTAACTACCCTAAAACCACAAATTGTTGTTATTATAATGCTATTTGTGTAAGGATTTAACAAACAAAAAACAACATGTTAATTAATGAGCTTTAGAGGTGCTTGTATGTATTCTTGAATTTTTGACAGAGGTAGACCAACTGTTTTGCCAACTGTTAAGCCAATCCTCTCCTTGCGTCAGCTTCATATTAAATGTATACAGACATGAGAGGGGTAACAATGTTCTCATCTCATTCTGTAAGAATGCGAATAAGCTTAATTCCTGAAATATCAAACTATTGCTTTAAAAGCCCAATACGGTTTATTTTTGGCTGGTGGATAGCCTCTACTGACACTTAACACCACTCTTATCCTGTCTTCCTTCAGGGGAGTGAGGTAGGTTGGAACTCCATTTTGACTATCACTGCAGCCACAGCAGTGCTACTAATGATGACTAGCTTGTTGAGAGCCCTCGTCCGATGTTGACTGGACGGGCAACAACTGCACAAGGACAGACGTCTGCTTCAGACCAGCCCTTGTTCTCTCCTGCCATGTCTATAGACTGAACTGGATTTCTCTTAATGTGATAGAGCTGACAGTGGTGTAGTACAAAATGTATGGGAAATGTTTTCGCTGATGAAAAGGTACTACATGCACTGAGAATGATGCGCTCAGCCTCATTTAAGACTGAAGATGATGATGAGTTGACCTGCGGAGAGTCCACATGAGGACTGAGCTCACTCCACTAAATGTATGCTAGTGTTGTGTCACTCTTACTCTGTGTCTGTGAATATTATTTTTCTCTCCTTTAGCTAACAATGTGATAAAAATTAAGGTTTTGATTATTAATGTGCACCAACTGGTTTTCAAATTATGGAACCATTATTTATTTATTTGTTTGTTTGTTTGTTTAAATATTTAATTTCATAGTTACATAGTTCATAGTGGTCTCTGATAATAATGAAAACTCCAGAGTCTGGAAATTTAATCCACTGAAATCCATGATATGTAGGCTTACATATGCTCTTTTTATTAACAAAATGAGCAGGTTGTAAATTAGTTGACTATTAACTTCTTGTTGCTTTCCCTAAATACTGAATGCAATATATTTCCCGTACAACAAAACAGGATTAAATGTTAAAAAAATCTCCATGAATTAACATCAACATAACATTACGAACTATCCTGCCACTGTATTTCTGCCCAACACTTTGGAATTCTTTAAAATATAAACACCAATGATGTGCTACAAGAGCAAATATGGCTAACAAAACACCTGTTATTCTAAGCTCAGTGATGTTTACAGGGGCGGGGCTAGAAGGACGGCATGGGGTGGCACGTCTCCCTCTGACATTTGATTGGCCCCCCTGGCGTGAGCCCCATCCTTTGAGCTAGAGTGCTGTCAATCTGACAGTAGTGTATTCCATTGGATCAGAGTACTGTCACTTGGCTGCCTGTTTTGCTAATCTTCCCAGTCCTTGTCACATGATTAATTAACGTTTCCATGATGACTATCCAAAATTCTGATACCATGGATCCAGCACTGGAATTCTTTTTTTTTTTTTTTTAAAGTGGCAGACTGAGCCTATAAAAAAATGTCTATTGTATTCAGATATATAGTTTGTTTAAAATGAAAACAAGAGAAACTATTAATACATGGGAAGTTTTATTTTGCAGAATTACATTGTGTTGTTATATTCTATCCAATATTTCCTATATTTCTAAGCATATTTTCAATGCTGTATTCTGATAAAATGCCCCCCCCCCCCCCCCCCAATGATTTTTGGTCCCCCTGTGCCACCCCACTTAAAAAATCCTAGAATTAACCCTGGATGTTTAACCCCTTGTGGGTGGAGTCGGCTCCTCTTTACAGTGTTGTTCAGTTACTGTATGTGCTTTTCTCCGGGCTCTGTCACTTCCGCCTGCCTCAAGTGTCTCGTGTCTGACTCTTAAATCAAACAACTCCCGCCTTCCTCTTTAATTCTCAGTTCAACCAAGATGCCAGAAAGCATGTGCAGTATTTCTAATTTATCTAACCTGCTCACAGCTCACTTTGTGATCAATTCTAACATCTTACACCCACAGCTGCATCGTTACACTTACAAATATGGTTTGCTGTAGTTTTGTTATGTGCTAGTAAAAATACCGCAGCAAATTTGGGAGTAAATTCTAGGATAATTAAGCTATATTATTATGTTTTATAACATTTCGCCGTGTGGAAATAAACTTTTGTTCCTCTCCAGCAGGATTTAAATGGCTGGTGTATTGTTATTTACATTTTCTGGGGATCGCAGGTTGTTCTAGGTACTCAGTGGGAGAATGGCGACTGCCAGCGTTCCCTTGTTTACTGACGACCTGATGAACACCCGTCTGAAGTGAAAGAACTAACAGGGTTGGATAGTTGTGAGCGTTTTAGAAATTGGGATAGTTCCAAAATATGTAAATAGGAAGGTGTCAGAAAAAGTTTGTTTAAGCATTAATTACAAAAAATATATATGTATATGTGGAAGGACTGATTATTGTTTACATTTGTGAAATGTTTTTTGGTGAGAATAGTTTCGAACTGAAAAAAAGCATGCTAGAAAACAAATAGAAGCACAATATATTATTTATGTTAATTCTGTTACTTTGTATTTCATGTAAATAGTTATGACAAATAGTACTATGGGAGAGATATTTCTTAAATCCATTTGTACTGGCTTTGTAGAAAGTTTATTCTATTTTGAAAGAGCATCGTATATTTGATAGCCAAATTGTGTAAATGTTTATTCACGTGACGTTATTCAGAACTGCTAGCACTGATAATCATTTCCAGTACCTCTTTGTTCAAAGGTGGTATAGTCATTGCATGTCTTTAGATTGCATTTCACCTTAGTTGCTAGAATGAGCAATATGGCTCGTTAATTTTCCAAAATGTATTAAAATGTTTTCTGAAACATTTGTCATTAAACAGAACCTTGATAAGCAAAGCCTATGAAAACACAATTATAAAATGTTGATGATGATGTGTTAACTGTCCATTTATAAGTATTGCAATAGAAATTAAATTCCCATTGACTGCAATGGTACATACATGTATGAATTGTCTGATTCAGAATTTAAGTTTTTATTATTTCATGAATATTAGCTTTATCATAGTTTTACAAGCTTCTATGTGTTTATCAGATTGTTTTATTTATTATTATTATTTTTTTAACTTTCTCATATTTATTTGACATAATTGTTGTTTTCAATATAGTTGTGGCTATTTTGTACGGTAAATGACTTGAGAAAATAAAAATACCCATCCCACATGATGTCTAAGAGCTTTCCTTTCTCTGAAGGTGGCCTCACCGTCACTCACAGACTCAGGAATCGCAGAGTCCCATTCATGAAGTCAGAATTCAAACGGAGAGAGAAGCGGCTCTCTGCTGGGATTACATTACACGGGTTGTATGGATATTAATAACCTTTACGCCGGAGACATGACAGAAGCTCACAGACACTGATTCCTTACAGCTGTCAGGAACTGGAATGTCAACGTTGTTGATGAGGCCCATGAACTACACTTATTACTCCACTGCCAAGACATGTGGTTCTTTAAGTTCAAGTGTGTCTATTTATCTACAAGTAGGGTGGACATGGAGACCTAGTCATGGGGTACAGTTAGCTTAACGCTCACTGGGCAACCTTCCGTCACTTGAGGTTTAAGTTAAATTATTTTTTTCTGAGTCTGCAAATATTCTTAACAGATTGTGAATCAGTTTTCTGTCTCATTCTGTGTCAGAGTTATGGCTAAAGAAACTAAAAGTGTCTTAACAGTTGAAATGTCAAATTCCGATCACCATTAAAATCTAATCAACTGGGCCTTGGCCTCAGGCCTATCTGTCCAGTAAGTTTGCCCAAAAATCCCTTCTTAAATATTTAATATATTCACGTGACAGACTAGCAGGGAAAAAACTAATTAAAAAAGGTGGAAAGCTGACTGTGAGAGGTGCCATGGGTAGTCTCTGGGGATATAATGTCAGTCTCCAGATCAACAGCTGTTGGATTTAGTTTTTGATTTTGATTTTGAAAATTGGGATTATATTTTATTATTTATTTAGAGACAATATACCTGCGTATTCAAAATCACATTGTAAACAGTTCTCATTGGGTTTAATACATTCAGTCAAATTTGTTTTTATGTTTTAATCTTTTCAAAATTGGTGCAATTTAACTTTTCTAACATTAATGTGTTTTCACAAATACTGCAGTACATTTTTGAGGTCCTTGTACTTTACTTAAGTATTTTTATGCTATTTTATAAACTATAACTCTGCTGCATTTCAGTGGCAAATATTGTACTTTTCACTTCACTACACTTGTTTGACAACTGTCATAAACGACTACTGAAAGTATTAGAAAGTTTTTAGGTTTTAGATTTTAAAAAACAGTGGTCAGCTAATTAAATATGATGCAGTTAATAGATATGCTGAAATTATGAAAAAGACATGCACATCTCTAGTGCCCAAATGAGATGGCTGCTGGAAAACAGTAGCATAGAAAAAACAATCAGATCAGCACACCACACGGTGCCCGTTAGAAGGATCAAAACAGCTCTAGCATTAAAGTCGCAGTTATAGATAAAGCCAGTACGTAAAATAGTACAAATTTGCCTTTTCTTGCAAACCTACAACATAAAGTGCTGCATACACAGTAATACATCAGTGATAATAGTCCAGTATTAAGAAAGAATCCAAAGTAAAAGGACTTGTTGTACTTTTACTTTATGTCCATTTTGCTGGTAGTACATTCATGCTCATACTTTCCAATACAGGACTTTTACTTGTAGTGAAATTTGCATATTGCTACTTTTTAAGTTAAATATGTGAATAGTTCTTCCTCTAGTGTTTGAACATGAGAACTATGAACAATGATATATCAATCATGGCAGTTTTTATGGAGAAGTATTAAATGGTAGTATTGAATTATTGCCATCCCGGTCTTACAACAGCAAAAGATAAAAACATGATTTAGAAAAACAGGTATTTAAGCTGAATTCACTATTTTTCATCATTGTTATGATTATTGTACAATATTCTGGTTTATGATTCAAATCAGCGTAAATTGGCAAAAAATGGTTGGAAAACAACCAGCAAAATCTTTCAAAAATCTAGATTATTTTGTTACATTTTGGGAGATCAACATGGGGACCCCTGTGTGTTCAGACTGAGTATTTCAAGAGTGCATGTGTCACAGTTATTCTTACCTCCCACTACTTCATCAAGGATAGTGCTGGCATCTGGTATTCACTGCCATGTTACTGACTGCTGAGTCACAACACCATGACAGCCCTTGAACCAGCAGCAAACACAATGTTTATTGGAAATGACTCATTTAGTAGAGAGATGATCAACGTTACTATGTGCACATTCTGTTCACTGTCTCAGTGTATTTCTGTACACCACCTCAGCTTCAATCAATAAATGCTGTCAAAGTTGAAGATTACACACATTTGCATTCAGTAAATTCAAGAAGACAAGATTGTTATTTCTTGTTGAGTAAAAAAAAAGCTTTACTTAACTTTGGTGACACAACTGAACAAACTTCCTATAATAAATGTCATTACTATCGTTTTGCTTGATGCGGCAGAAACATCAATTATTTTAGCATACATCAAAATCCAAATAAATTGATTTTCTTTCTCTTTCCATAACCTTCACTGAGCTTTTATTGACCTTTGCTTGTTTACACAGAGATGCATTTCACTAAGGAGTGGCAGATAGTTGTGAAACACACGTAATGCAGTTGCTTAATCTTTGACCTCATCTATTCAAATGTTTCTCTCCGAGGCCTCAGTGATTTAATGTGAATTTATTGGGAAAAAATTTAACTTTCTTACAAGTATCCTCAGTAAAAAGATAACTGGAGATGGAGAGACTCACTACACTTCTCACTTTCTTTTCTTAGCTCAATTGTTCAGCCACTTGGATCCTGAGCATGACACACATTCGCAACAATCGTCCAGCCCCCGGCCCCCCAAATAGGAGCGCCTAAAAATAAGCAGCATGCCGCTGCCTGGGGTCTGACCAATCACTCCTCCGTAAACCAACCCCGACTCCCGTTACCCATATGGATTAGCAAATAGACTATGATCACAGAGGCTGAGTGACGTGGCCCTGGGTCCTTTATATACCCAACTCTTTCCTCTCTCAGCAATCAAGTTAAACACGCTCAGAGTCATAGACAGTGCTGCTCCAGCTCACCTGCCACCATACTCAAGAAGCGACATTCTTCCCGTGGCCATATTAGAGGAAGGACTTGTCAAGAAGGTGCCAATTAAAAAAAACAGAAGACGACCAGCTGCCTTGCACATTGTAAATCGGATATTTTAATCCATCACTGTCCTGACATTAGTGGCTTCTTCGCAGGTACATTCGAAAAATCTCTAAACTGCTTTTCAAATTCTCCCAAGTTTGAACTTTCCTCCGCGAGAGTGCGCTTGCCATCGACCTGCTAAAATTTTCTGCGCTGCCAAGCGCACAATTCAACACACAAGTGTCACCGAGGTATAAAAGGGGACACGGAAAAAGCCACCATGATGAGCAATAACTACAGCGACGAGCAGCTGCCTCCACAGTATTACCAGGCCACCGACTTTGGGGAAGAGGAGGACGACGACGAGATGCCAGCCACAGAGAAAGACCTGGCCGAGGACGCGCCATGGAAGAAGATCCAGCAGAACACCTTCACCAGGTGGTGCAACGAGCACCTCAAGTGCGTCAACAAGGCCGTCACCGACCTGCAGAGGGATTTTACGGATGGGCTGAAGCTAATTTCACTCCTGGAAGTTTTGAGCCAGAAGAAAATGTACAGAAAGTACCACACCAGACCAAACTTCCGTCAGATGAAACTGGAAAATGTGTCTGTGGCACTAGAGTTCCTGGACAGAGAGCATATCAAATTGGTCTCAATAGGTAAGTTCAACTTGAATGGCTTCTGAAAACAATACAGTAGTAAAATGCAAATATAAAAAGTTGCCAGGGCTATAATTAGATAGTAGGAACAAGTTATAAAAAGGATGGCAGTGACAGTGTGCCCAATAAGATGCTGTGCTTTGATATTTAAAAGCTGAACCATGGCAACAGGATTTCATATCTTTTGATATTTTTAAATCTGTCAAACCTTTACCGACACAGACATATTTTGTAGCTACTCTATTGGCATGTTATCAGCCCAGGTGTCAGCCAATAGTGAGATATGGGTTTCACATGCCTCTGGAAAGCTGCATTGAGCTGGAGTCAACAGCTTATTGGAAAATTACTGCAGAGGTGCCACTGAGGTTATTAACTTGTGTCAGGGCCAACTAGTGTCTCTATAGAATGCGTCAGCTTACTCCTGCTGCAGCAATGTGGTTAACTATGGGCTGGAAATTCACTAGGCCTGTGCTAATGAGAATGACTTAATTTCTACATGTGGACAGCAGTCACACGCACACACCTCTACCCATGAACAAGCACACACACTCATCTCTGTCAGGTCAGGGGTCAGAAGGACTCACTGGTATTCTTTGCTGACCGCCAATTGCTGTCCAGAGCTATCAGCAACTCCTGTGAGGTGAGGATTAATTTTGGAGGGATTTAGGGATCAGACTGTGGTACAGATAGCTGAAGTTAAAATAAAATTGTTGTGGCTATGTGTCACATCCTCAGAGTCACCAGAAGAGTAATTCACTCCACCAGAGTGAACAGAATGCCACCTCTTGGAAATATTTAACAACTGAGGAGAAACTAGTAGCCTAAAATGAAAAGCATCGATATTGTAAGATTAATAGTTATTGCTTACTGTAATTATAACCCTGCAGGCAAACCCACAAGTCATACAGAGGAAAAGTTATTAGGTATTAAGTATTTTTCTTTTTTGGTGACTAATGATCCTGCCACACACTTGAGTGAAATTCCCGGCATGGCTGAGGCTTTGGCCGAGGGACTGCAAAGGCCACCGTTTGTGTGTGTGTCTCAATAGCAAGCTCTATCTCAGGTGATCACTGGAGGGCAAAGGTCACTATCACAGATATGACTTCAAGGTTAGCAGAGTGTGTTTCCAGTACAGTGTGTAGGACTTAATATGTGAGTGTGTTTGTGTGCGGGTCTGGCACCATTGTCCCAGCCCAACTGTTTTGATAGAAAGAAGGTGTGATAACATAAATCCTGGCACCCTTTCCCTCCATCCTGCTTCAGTTGGTCATTGCAGCCCTCGGAAGATAATGTCTCAGTCTCATTATAGTGACCCAGAGCCACTAAAAAAATCACCACAGGCTTACTCGCACATGTGTCACAGTGTGTAACTAGATACCATTTGATGGATGTCTCTTTGAGCACACAGTTGCTCTTAAACCCAGACACAGCAGGATCAAAACCACACTGTGCACATCGTGCCACCTGCCTGCGCCAGTCAAACGGTGTCACATCAAACACTACCCTCTGATAGGAGGCACTCATCTATGAAAAGATAAATAGTCTCAATAAAACAGTCTTGTGACAAACAACTGGCATCAAAGTGCCCTAGGTATTAAAGTCTTACTGAATTAAGTGGAGTGTATCATCCAAGATTATTCGATGAAACATTAAAGTGAAGCGCTCCTCAGAGGTTTTTTTGGGTTTAATGGCTGAATTTTTAAATTAAGGTGGATTTGAAATGGCTTATTTGACAAACTTTTCCTCAGAGAACTTCAGAAAATAAGATGCGTGCTTGCCGTCATTGACTCTAATCTCCACCTATTTGATTTATCACAATCTCACGCTACAAGTTTGGGACGTAATTGAAATCCAAGTGGTGTTTATGCAGAGAGGGATCCACTTCCACATATCCTCAGCTGTCACAGTGTCTTAGAGTGCCATTGTGACTGGATGACAGATTGTCAGGGGTCCTCAGCCAGACAGCTGTCTGAGAGAAAGGGGCTCGGGGGAAGCAGTGCGGAGCATTAGATTCTTGTCTCCTCAGCAGTCAATCATCATTGTTTATATTTCTGGTCAACTCTGCAGAACAGCAACGAAAGTCTATTTTAATAACAATATAGAGAACGTAGACCTCTATATTAGTAGAGTATCTAGAGTGGATTGCACAAATCACTCCGGAAGGGCCCTTAAACAATCACTAATGAAAATACAGTTATAGTATACCACCAAAAATACTGTAAGACAAGGTGCATTATGTGAACTTTTTGGAAGTTACAAATTGTCATGAACACTTTTGTCTCTACTGCTCTACTGTCCAACTGCAGATAGCAAAGCCATTGTAGATGGGAATCTAAAGCTGATCCTGGGTCTTATCTGGACTCTCATCCTCCACTACTCTATCTCTATGCCCATGTGGGATGACGAGGATGACGAGGAGACTAAGAAGCTGACCCCCAAACAGCGCCTGTTGGGCTGGATACAGAACAAGGTTCCCCAGCTGCCCATCAATAACTTCAACCGTGACTGGCGGGATGGCAAAGCCCTGGGAGCTCTGGTCGACAACTGTGCACCCGGTAAGAAGTGTGTAGTGGCTTCAGCTGAGTCAGGCTGGGCGAAGTAAATGCTGAGTAAGAATACGTGCTCTGCCTGTTAAAAGGCTTGTTGTATATAGCGGTTTTCTATGATTACTATGGAAGGTGGGGTCACTCATGTGTCAGTCAGTGTATCTAACACAGAATCACCTTCTCTTTGTTCCTCATCTAGAAATAAGGGGGTATATATCTGCCACACATTCTGCAGCCATTGTAATGCAGCCATTGTAATCTCTCTCTTGAGAGCAGGTAGTGTCAGTAGGTTGTACCGTAGATGGGTTACTGATGACCGGGGGACGTCCCTGCCAGCTGTCCCACCATAACTAACGCTTTTACTCTCACTGGTTAGGGCCCTGAGGCACAAGCCCGGCTTTAGTGTTTATAGCCTTACTGCTACACAACCCCCCCAAATTTGGGCACCATTCCTCCTCTTCTGTCAAGGGGGATGCTTGGCTCCGCATCAAATGCAGAGTTATCTGTCACAGGGAGGTGCCTAAGCTACAGATCCAAGGACCACAAGGCCACAGTTTGAGTCACTGCCAGTTCAGGCTACTGCATTCAACAATGAAAATTAGAGAGTCCTCTCTTAGCTGTGCTTCACAAAGCAAAAGGTAGAGAGTAGCAAGAGGAGCGTAGAGCAGAGTGTGTAACTGTTTATATGAGCCATTGATCTGCAGAGACGCATCTTTCAAACAGTGCTGCAGCACTGACCATACAAGGTTCTGTTATTTCATCAGCTAATACCAAACAGCAGGGTAACTGACGAAACTCACTCTGTTCTGAAACACAGCTCTGCGTGAAATCCAGTTACAAATGTACAAAACAAGTTAATTGGCCTGACCACAAGAAACCAACATTCTATATGACAGGCATCTTCTATTTCTATTTGTGTATCCAGTATTTTCTTACACAACTATAGCATACGTCCCCCCCATTATTACAGTGATGTTACATTATAAACTACATGACATTACTTTGACATTTGACATTACTCCAAAAGTAACATGCTGGACAGCACACCCTGGTACACCCTCCCAACTGACAGCTCTACTGTTCAAAGGTTTTTCTGTACTGCCACCGCACACTCGTCCCTTGAGATGCATGTAAACTCAACCCTGTTAATACTGTGGGCCTGTGTCTATATTACTGTAATTGGATATTAGTATTCTATGGTGTGCCTGTATGGACCTTTTGAGTGAGTGGCCATCACCAACGCTAATCCAATTTAGGCATTAGCAGCACAGAGGAAGCTAGCTTTAGTCACAGTGAAAGTGCAAGAGCGTCTTTAACAGTCGAAAGATATATTCTTTTGTCACACATATTCACAGGAGCAGAGCAGTGTGGGTAAGGGCATGCAATGTTGTACTAGAAGGTGTTAGACAGATAATAGTGACAGGCCAAGTGGCCTTATTATAGCAACAGCAGTGTAACACATTGTCTAATTGTCCTGTTTGCATTCTGTTAGGTTTGTGTCCTGATTGGGCTGAGTGGGACCCAAACCAGCCTGTGCAGAATGCCAAAGAAGCCATGCAACAGGCGGACGACTGGTTGGGTGTGCCTCAGGTAAGATGCACGATAGATGTCAGTCACAAAGAGCTTTTTAGTTTGCTTTGGCTCAGTTGGGTGTCAGATGGGAGGGTTTGATATCACATGGCATTACAACAAGATAAACATATGGTGCCTTTTCTGTTTTCTGATCAGCAACATAGTTTATTCTCAGTGGATAAACATTCAGCAATCACCGATTATTTCCAAGCAATTTAAAGCAAGCACCAAGACACATTTGTATATAAAAACATGCCTCACCATTTGTGTCTATGAGGCAATACTGAACTGAAAAAGGCAGTACTGTGTGGAGCTCAGTGTTTTTCCAGGGCGATCATGCTGGAGGGTCTCATGAAATATTTATTACCCATCTCACTTTTAATATTTCCATTTACTTTATTGTTGCTCTCACTCAGTAAGTGAGTCTGTAAGAGTTTTATTTACTAGATTCGTGAATTTCTGGAGGTGTGAGATTTCTGAACACCTTCTGAGCCAGCCCCTGAAACAGAGGTGTAAATATGCCTGTGCTCATCAGAATAGCAATATGAACAGATTAAGACTCTGAGTTTCTGTATTGTCATGTGCTCTATGCAAGTTGTTTACTTGTTTGTCTAAGGCACGGGGTTAACTGTTCTCCATGAGGCTTAGCATTGGTGAGATACTGTTGGCGTGGGTGTATGTCCTGGCTCTGCAGGCCTGGGGGCTTCTGTACAGTGTAGTGGTTTTAAGGAGATGTGGGAATGGTCTGGCTCAGGATTAATCCCCCTGGCTGGCTTATTGAGGGCAACAATCCTTAACCCTGCTGTCCTGGGGTTAAATATAACCAGCGTGAAGCATGGCTTTGTGCCACTGTGTGATAGACAGGCAAACAAGTGCCATAGGGAGATATAAGTCAGAGGTGGGGGGAATAAATGAGTATGATCCTTGTTAAATCCCATTGCACTATGCTTAATAAGTGAAAGTTGTGTTAATAGTGAATCATACCCCTCTTACAAATGATAATACTGTCAATATAAACATAAATTAGGATAGGTGTTTTATAGTCACAGTTGTTGCAGGATGTAGCTTTATTTTCACTTAAAACACAACAAACATTATTAACCTCTACTGTGTTGTCTGTCTTTGCGGTAGGTGATTGCCCCTGAGGAGATTGTGGACCCAGATGTGGATGAGCACTCAGTGATGACCTACCTGTCTCAGTTCCCCAAGGCAAAACTGAAGCCCGGAGCTTCTCTCAGGCCCAAACAGCTTTTTCCAAACAAGGCCAAAGCCTATGGACCTGGTGGGTAGCCCAGTAGTAGCCATGGACAGCTGCACAGTTCACAACAGTTCAAATGAAGAGTTTAAATATGTTGCCCACTTCTAACATGTACATTGCTCCTAGTCTCACTTTGCCAGACCCTCCTCCAAAGCGCCCTGAAGTTTGGGTCTGGCTATTCCACATTGCATTTGGGGATGTGCTCTGGTTTAATGGCATTTCTTTAAACCAATCAGAATTGTCATGGGCAGTGCTAAGCTCCGCACAGAGCCGCTGCAAAATACTCCGATTGGACAGATTGTCTCGCTAGCTGTCTCAATTGACCCTGGAGAGATCTGAGGAGCAGTCAAAAATAGTCCTCATTTATTCACCAAATTTAAAATTCCATCACAAAGAAAGCGGAAGGAAATGGGAAATACATGCATCCTGTGGAATTACCTTCAGGACCGGTGCAATCCTGGAAGTGTAACGTCAAGGATATAGACTACATTTCCCCAAGCCTTGCAGAATATATCACCACACCCTGTGTCTCTTCATTCACATTACAGGTATTGAGCCTCATGGCAACAAGGTGCTACAACCCGCTGTGTTCACTGTGGAAACTCTGGAAGCTGGCAGTGGGGAGGTCCTGGTGTATGTGGAGGATCCTGAGGGACACAAAGAGGAGGCAAGTTATACCTGATCAACAAGGGATCTTAGCATACTGCCTGCTTGCCACCTCTGATAAATCTGCTACATTTCAAAGTTTTGCAAAGTGTAGCATCTAATCTAACCTTATCGTACTTTGTCATATTATTCTCCAGGCTAAGGTTAAACCCAACAAGGACAAAAATAGATCCTACACTGTCACCTATGTTCCCAAAGTTGAAGGTGTTCACAAGGTATTTTCTTTCTGATGTACATTTGGTCAACACATCACTCAGCCCAACACAGAAAACAAAACTCTATTTAAAGATTTTTTACCTTTGTCTTGCTTTTATCTTTATAGGTGAAAGTGCTGTTTGCTGGTCAGGACATTGACAAGAGCCCCTACACAGTGAATGTGGCGAAGGATATGGGTGACCCCAGCAAAGTCCATGCCAGGGGACCAGGTCTGGATCCTACGGGCAATGTGGCTAACAAACCCACCTACTTTGACATCTACACAGCTGGTTAGTATGGAAAATGTAACCACTTTACATACTGACATGTACACATGTGGACAACAGTAATGTGATCAGATGACAGGCTTGCTGCTTTTTCACACAAATTCAAAAGAAATACTGTGATTTTCTCACACAGACTAAAGCTACAGCATGTATTTTGACCTTTGATGACTGATTGTTTTCCTGTCACACTCAGGTGCTGGTAATGGCGACGTCAGTGTGGTAATTGTCGATCCTCAGGGCAAAAAGGACACAGTGGAGCTCATCCTGGAGAATAAGGGGGACAGTGTTTTCCGTTGCACTTATCGTCCCGTGCTGGAAGGGCCTCACACCATACACATACTCTTTGCAGGCCAGGAGATCCCAAGGAGCCCATTCACTGTCAACGTCGCAGAGGGTGAGCCATCTGTCCGTGTTGTAAATTATTGTCAGACTAATCAGATTTCTCATCATGCTGTTAGTGTCACGGTGATCAGTCCATCTGACATCTACAGTCATCTTTATTTCCCCTGGGAACAGCCACTGAGTATAGAATCATAACCCTTCCTATCTGTCATTTCTAGCTCTACCAGTTGCTCCTCCCATGGGAGCCCCACTGCAGATAGTCCCTCAGTCAGTGTGCACCCCACCTGGAGCGAAGGCTAGGAATGGGGTACCCCCAAAAAAACCTGGCCGCCCAAGTTAGTATGGCTTGCTGGAAGAGCCTTAGAGAACTTTAGATGTGCGGCGCCCTGCAGATGATCTTCTGCGCTTTCTCTAAGATCAGGGTGCCACGGCTTAATGCCGTGCCTGCGTGGTTGCCTGCTACATCTTCTTGCGTCCCACTATGCATTTTTGTCTGCTTTGTTCTTCTCTGTTAAATGTATTTGCTTGTGCTGTTGACATGTTTGTTTTATTACGTCCAAATTTGCATCAGCCAGTTTTAAATTTAAGCCTGCAGTCAACATTTTGGAGCTACTGACTGAAATGTTGTCAGATGCTTCCTCAATGCTCTTGTCAATGTCCTTTTCAACATTCTGCACTTGTGTTATATGTACTGCAAAAAGCATCATTTTCGTTTGCAGGTTCTGTCAGTCAAACTTTAAGGAATCCCACTTGAATTGGATATTTTACTGTCTTTGCTACTAACATTGCTGTCAACTGCTGGCTACTCTCAGTTGCCGTTTGCTTTGCTAAAGATTTCTCTCTTTCACACTTGTTGTTATTCCTTTCAGCAATGAACCCAAATGCCTGCAGAGCTACAGGCAGAGGCCTTCAACCTAAAGGTGTGAGAGTAAAGGAGGTTGCAGACTTCAAAGTTTTCACCAAGGGAGCTGGCAGTGGATCATTGAGCGTCTTAGTCAAAGGACCAAGTGAGTCAGTCAGCTCTTTCTTCTCTGCATCACTCCTCACTCCTCGTACTGTTTTAGAATAATTCACATTCACAATTTGTTTTTTATTTTTTGTCTGAAGGGTAGCATTCACATAGGCGTATGCTAATCAAAATTCATGAACTGTCTCTTCGACATCGACATGATAAAAATCCATATTGACTGTTTTATTCATTCTCAGCTGGAGCAGAGGAGCAAGTGAAAGTGCGAGATGCAGGAAACGGTGTCTATGAATGTGAATATTACCCCCTTAAGTCCGGTAAATACACAGTCAGCATCACCTGGGGAGGCCAGCCCATCCCACGCAGGTAGGGTCCTACTGCTGCCTTTAGCTCTTCGTTAACAATGCACATTCACATTGACACCTGGTAATATTGTGTAATCTTGTATGTCGCAGCCCCTTCGAAGTGGAGGTGGGTGAGGAGGCAGGATTTCAGAAGGTTAGGGCCTGGGGTCCTGGTCTGAAGACTGGCATGGTTGGAAAATCCGCTGACTTTGTGGTAGAGGCCATTGGTACTGAAGTTGGAACTCTTGGTGAGTCTTGAGTAACATGAGCTCTTGTAGAAGAAAAGTGGATATTTAAAAAATCTATTTTAAATGTTTTAATTCTTTGGTTGTTTAGGCTTCTCCATCGAAGGCCCATCACAGGCTAAAATTGAGTGTGATGATAAGGGTGATGGCTCCTGTGATGTGCGCTATTGGCCCACTGAGGCTGGTGACTATGCTGTTCACGTCATTTGTGATGACGAGGACATCAAGGACAGCCCCTTCATGGCCCACATCCTTCCTGCAGCCAATGATGTCTTCCCTGAGAAGGTAATTCCCACTCACTGAATTATACACAACATGTGTAAGTAGGAAGCAAGTTCCCATTGTGACCTGATCATATTCTAAACAAAATACATTAAAACAAGAAAATGTTGCAGGTGAAAGCATATGGTCCAGGCCTGCAGCCAACTGGAGTCATTGTGAACAAACCAACTGAATTCACCATTGATGCCCGCATGGCTGGGAAGGGTCACCTCAAGATCTACGCACAGGTACGGAGAGCATTCTTCCCCATACTGTTTATAGGAAAATGTTATTTATATTGTATGTACAGACCAGAGTTGACATGCACCTTTTGTATCCGCTAAGGACGCTGAAGGGTGCACCATTAACATCAAGATCACTGACAAGGGAGACGGCACATTTCTGTGTGTGTACACCCCTGTCAAGTCCATTAAACACACCATCATCATCACCTGGGGGGACGTCAACGTTCCCAACAGCCCCTTCAGGGTAAGACACATGACAATCTACACACACACACACACACACACACACACACACACACACACACACACACACACACACACACACACACACACACATACACTCAAAATTCTGTCAATTTAATGTAATGATACTCAAATCAAATATGCACAAAGTAAGAGTAAGAGGACTGGAGCAGTTGTACTTGAACCAACTGCTTTTGCCTCAAGTACACTTTGAATTCATTAGGTGCTGGTTGGAGAGGGTTGTCATCCAGACAAAGTCAAGGTCTATGGGCCTGGAGTGGAGAAGACGGGGCTCAAAGCAAACGAGCCAACATACTTCACAGTGGACTGTGGGGACGCTGGTCAAGGTGAGCTTGTACGAGGAAGATGGTGTGGGTGGTTACAAAAACACTTCTGAGTTTAATTGACTTTTAATGAATTTAGCGCTACGTCATGTGGATGTTGAAAAATATAATGCCCACAGAATGGACAGAATAAGTAAAGATTTGCATCTTAGCTGACAAAGTTGAGGTAAGTTATTTCAAATGTATGAAATGTAGTTAAAATAAAGCCCTAGGCAGAGGAGCGAAAGCTTCTATTTATTCAGATCATCTATTTTTGAATGACCTTCTTGAACTGTGCTTATTGCTATGCACCATTAGGAGACATCAGCATTGGAATCAAGTGTGCCCCAGGGGTGGTTGGCCCTGCCGAGGCAGACATTGAATTTGACATCATCAAGAATGACAATGACACCTTCACTGTCAAGTACACTCCCCCCGGTGCAGGCCGATATACCATTATGGTACTGTTTGCTGACCAGGTAAGAATACAGTTTCCAGTGCAAGAGAAACTGGTGAGTTATGTAGAATATTTTTTTTCATATGTATTTAGTCTTGAGTCATTTCTAATGATTATTTTATGATTGGCTTTGTCAGGAGATTCCCATCAGTCCATTCAAAGTCAAAGTGGATCCTTCCCATGATGCCGGTAAGGTGAGAGCAGAGGGACCCGGACTTAACAAGACAGGTGAGATCCACTGACGCCAAGAATCAGAATTAGTATAAATACCAAGCACACAAAATGTATAGGTATTTGCATTTGTAGAAAACACTCACTACTTTGATGTTAGAGAAATTATTTGATTTGACTAGGATTGGAAGCACTGACAAAACACGTGTGTTTCAGGAGTGGAGGTGGGCACTCCAACTCACTTCACCATCTACACTAAGGGAGCTGGCAAGGCCAAGCCTGAGGTACATTTTGCAGCATCAGGTCCGGGAGAGGCGGTTTGTGACTTTGAGATCATCGATAACCACGATTACTCCTACACTGTCAAGTACACAGCTCTTCAACAGGTACAGTGGGGCTTTTTTTTTAAGAATAGGATGGAAATATTATTCACAATAATGCCTCAAATCATCTTGTGTCTGTTCAGGGTAACATGGTGATTTCAGTCAGTCATGGAGGAGATCCCATTCCCAAGAGTCCCTTCCACATTACAGTGGCACCAGCTCTGGATATTGGAAAGGTGAAAGTGGAAGGATTAGACACCAGTAAGTTACAAACACTACATACCATACTCTTGCATTTACACCAAGTAAAAGTAGTGAATTGCAAGGTTTGCAAGGGTTTCATGTCAATCTTTCTTGCAGAAGTTGAGGTTGGAAAGGATCAGGAGTTCACAGTTAACGCAAAGGGCGCAGGTGGGCTAGGCAATGTGGGTGTGAAGATGACTTCACCCTCTGGCCGACCAATCCCATGCAAGCTGGAATCCGACAAAGCCAAAGGGACTCATGGTGTGAAGTATATTCCCCCTGAGGAGGGGCAGTACAAGGTTGATGTCAGCTATGATGGCAACCCGGTGATGGGAAGTCCCTTTGGGGTTGAAGCAGTGATGCCTGCTGATCCTTCAAAGGTAAAAGTTCATTACAAGCTGCATGTAGTTCTACGCTGTGTTTATACTTTAGGCTCAGGAAACATAACACCAATATTTGATGTTTTGTATAGTTCATCTCAGAAAACTGACCTGACTGTTGTGTCACAGGTGCGAGCCTTTGGTCCAGGCCTGAAAGGAGGCATTGTGGGTAAACCAGCTCCATTCACTATTGACACAAAGGGAGCTGGTGCAGGTGGGCTGGGCCTGACTGTGGAGGGTCCCTGCGAAGCAAAGATTGAGTGCCAAGACAATGGTGATGGCACATGCTCAGTGTTCTACCTTCCCACAGAGCCTGGGGAGTATGCCATCAATATCTTGTTTGCTGAACAGCACATCCCCGGCTCTCCCTTCAAAGCTGCAGTGCGCTCAGCCTTGGACCCCAGCAAGGTGACGGCCAGTGGGCCGGGCCTGGAGAAGGCCAAGGCAGGCGAACCGGCGACCTTTACTGTGGACTGTACCCGGGCAGGCGATGCTGAGCTTACCATTGAGATTGTGTCAGAGACTGGGACTAAAGCTGAAGTGCACATCCAGAAAACAGCAGAAGGGACCTTCTCTGTGACATACATCCCACCCTTCCATGGCACACACACCATCACGATCAAGTATGGCGGCCAGATGATTCCCCAGTTTCCCAAGGTCCTGCACGTCGAGCCCTCTGTGGATACCAGCGGGGTACATGTCTACGGGCCAGGAGTGGAGCCCAGAGGTAACAATACCAAGAACCTAAGTTTAAAATTAATTTTCACTTCATGTAGGTTTATCAAACCCAGGCATAAAGAAGTAGTCAATTAAATGGTAAGTTAATTGTTAGAAAGGCAATTAAAGTCATTTATCAAGCAAAATGGCCAACATTTCAACGTTGTCATTATAATTCCAATTTTGCTTTTGGACGGGGGTTGAAACAAAAGCTATTAGGAGATGTCACCTTGGGCTCTGTTGAATTCTTAGTTGCAGCCTGAGTATGTACTTTTTTAACTTGTTAAGAAACAGCTAAATGTGTTACTTATATTGACCTCTGTTGTCTATCTAGCTATCTATCTATATATATATATCATATTTACAATGTCAAGTCTTAAAATAACTGTGCCCACAAATCACATGAAGTGCTTTTCTGCTTCTAGGGGTCCTCAGAGAAGTAACAACACACTTCATTGTTGATGCTCGTGCCCTCAACAAGGTTGGAGGAAATCATGTGAAGGTTCACATTATCAGCCCCTCCGGCACCAACACAGACACATACGTTACTGACAAGGGAGACGGCACCTATAGAGTGGAGTACACAGCATTCGAGGATGGTAGGAGAAAAATATGACTTCATTTCATTTAAGTATGTTAATTTGTGTAATTAAAGGGTCATAAGGTGGAGAGGCACCGAACAACAAAAATGGAAGTAAGATCTATGTCAAATCTGTAACATTAAGAAACCTAACCTGCTGCAGATAGATAGAGGATTTTACATAAGCAGTCTGTCTAAAAAAAGAGCATGCAGACAGACGGAGAACTCACTAACAGGTGCTTGTGTTGGGCACCATTTGGGAATAAAGCAGGAGAGTGGTAACAGAAAGAACAAGAAAGTGAGGTGTATAAATACAGAATGATGCAGTGGAGCAATGATGTGAGGGGCAGAGAGCAGGGAGGCTCTGTTTTATAAATAGTGTGCTCTGGAACAGAAGCTCTTAACCAGGCAGGTATGTGTGCTGAAGGCTGCCTGCACACAGCTATACAGGAGGGGAATGACAGGGGATATTAATAGAGACCTATAACACAAAGCAAAGAGTTCACAGAGCACTCCTCCTCCACCAGACATGCTCTAATATCATAGAAGTGCTGCTGGGAATCTGGCATATAGGCCTACTGAGAGGGCTCTGTCAGAAAAATGTTGTAACAGAATAATGAATAGGGAACAGATGTAATGACTTGTACGCTCACTAGAATGTCTGCACACTAGATAGAGCCTTTTATAAATAAACAGATGTTGAGCTCCCTAAAAGGGAATTAGTTTGGCTCTTAGTTAAAACTAAGCGGCAATAACAGAACATATTTGCCTGCTTTGAGAACATTCAGCCATAGAGGTATGACATCAAACCTCAAACTGATGAGTCTCTTTGTGCGCAGGAATGCATCTGATTGAGGTGCAGTATGACGATGCACCGGTGCCCAAAAGTCCCTTTAGAGTATCTGTGGTGGAGGGATGTGATCCGACCCGGGTCCGTGCCTATGGACCAGGTCTGGAGGGAGGGATTACCAACAAGCCCAACTGTTTCACTGTGGAAACCAGGTACTGTTGGCTCACATTTAAAGATAACATTTGTGGGAATTTAACTCAAACATGTGCAATTAAATTAAAATGTTGGCTTCTCTCTCAGGGGTGCTGGTACCGGAGGCCTGGGCCTAACCATCGAGGGAGCCTCGGAGGCAAAAATATCCTGCAAGGACAATAAAGATGGCAGCTGCAGTGTGGAGTACATACCTTTCACTATTGGAGACTATGATGTCAACATCAACTATGGAGGTCACCCAATCCCTGGTAGTCCGTTCCGTGTACCAGTGAAGGACCCTGTGGACCCCAGCAAGGTGAAGTGCTCAGGTCCAGGCCTGGGCACTGGAGTGAGAGCCCATGTTCCTCAGACTTTCACAGCAGACTGTACCAAAGCTGGACAGGCCCCACTGGATGTCAAACTTTATGGCCCAACAGGTAAGGACATGCTGTTATGTTACTATGAAAACCTCTTGCCTACTCTAAGCTGATAAATGACGGATAGTTGGCGGTATACAATTATTTCTATAATGTCTTACTGCCAGGTACTGTAGAGCCAGTTGGTGTGAAGAACAACGGCGATGGCACCCACACAGTTCACTACACCCCAGCCCAGGATGGCCCTTACACTGTAGCTGTCAAATATGCAGATCAGGAAGTCCCACACAGGTGCAGTAAGAGTTTAGTAAAAATGTCAAGCCAGGCAGTATGTGCAGATATGTCTTAATTAAAGTTCAGCTCTGTCTGGCTTTATTTAAAAAGTGTACTTCAGCAAGACGTCTGTTACTTCTTCCACAGTCCATTCAAGGTAATGTCTCAGCCTGGGCATGACGCCAGTAAGGTACGCGCCAGTGGCCCTGGTCTAGACACAAAAGGTGTGTCTGCAAGCCTGCCAGTTGAGTTCACCATTGATGCTCGTGATGCTGGGGAGGGACTGCTCACTGTGCAGATTCTGGTGGGTTAAGCTACCTTTCACACAGTACCTTTTTAACCATAAGTCACCATTTAATATAGCTTAATATTGTCCATTGACAGGACCCAGAGGGCAAGCCAAAGAATGCAACAATCCAGGACAACAGGGACGGCACCTACACTGTCTCCTATGTACCTGACTCTACAGGCCCTTACACTATCACCATTAAATACGGAGGAGATGAGATTCCCTACTCCCCATACCGCATCCAGTCCCTGCCCACAGGAGACGCCAGCAAATGTCTCCTCACAGGTAATAAAACCACTTACCTATATACATAATAAATAAAACTAATATTATATTTGTAGCATTTATATATTTATATTCCAAATATGACTTTTTTTCTTTCCAGTTTCTATTGGAGGACATGGCGTGTGTGAGTAAAAGAGGCTTTGTTTTTATTTCTGTGACACATTGCAAGAAAATCCTAGAATCCATGTATTTATGAAGCACTTCTTTCCATTTATCCTTATTCTATATTATTTATTCCTTATCCTTTACTCTCTGTCCTTAACAGCAAGTCTTCAGAAACTGCAGACCTCCGAGGACACAGTTATTACAGTGGATGCCAAGGCTGCTGGGAAAGGCAAGGTAACATGTAAGGTGCAGACCCCACAAGGGATGGAACTGGACATGGATGTGGTGGAAAATCGGGATGGGACCTTTGACATTTACTACACAGCCCCTGAACCTGGAAAATATGTTATTACCATCCGCTTTGGGGGACAGAACATTCCTAAGAGCCCCTTCCATGTGGTGGTGAGTAAAGGAGTATTTAACCAACTGCTGCAGTACTGTTCTGTTCTGACATTTAGGTGGATGAAACCAACAATTTCTCTTCTTTCTGTATTGACAGGCCACAAATGAGCCAGTTGTTCCCCGCGATACTGTGGACCCTCTCTTCCGTCCTGTTAACTTCCTTGTCCCCTTCACGCCACAGCAAGGAGAAATCACAGGTGTGACAAACACCAGTCAAACAGAAAGAAAATTCTGCAGGCACACACACACACACATACACACACACACACACACACACACACACACACTTCCTTCACTGACATTTCAACACTCCGTTGTCATTTCTAGGTGAGGTGCGGATGCCTTCAGGCAAGACTGCCCGCCCGCATATCACTGACAATAAGGATGGCACCATCACAATAAAGTACCAGCCAACAGAGAGAGGTCTTCATGAGATGGACATCAAATATGACTGCAACCACATTCCAGGTCAGAAACACATTGCATTAGAAGGATGGGAAGCATTGTCAACTTAAAAAATAACAATGATTTATTCAAGGTTTTTTTTTCTCTCTTGTTTTTGTAAATTAAATGCATTAGATACTATTCACAGTTCCTAGTCTCATTACTGTCTGCCAATGATTATAACCCTTATACTGTAGGTAGCCCTCTGCAGTTCTTTGTGGATGCTGTAAACAGTGGAGTGGTGACTGCTTATGGTCCAGGTCTGAGTTACGGCATGGTCAACAAGGCTGCCACTTTCACTGTGGTCACCAAGAATGCAGGAGAAGGTAAAATACATTACTTCCCCAGTTCCCCCATTTACTGCTTACTGGTAATAATTTGCTATTAATGGTAATGCAAATAACCCTTAATACACAGCAGAAAAGTAAGAATCTGGTTGTTTTTTTGTTTTTCTTTTTTCTCCCTTTCAGGTGGTCTTTCATTGGCAGTGGAGGGACCCTCTAAGGCTGAGATCACCTGTAAGGACAACAAAGACGGTACTTGCACTGTGTCCTACTTGCCCACAGCTCCTGGAGACTACAACATCATTGTCAAGTTTGACAACAAGCACATTCCTGGAAGTCCCTTTACTGCTAAGATCACTGGTGAGGAAATCAATCATTTCAACCCAGTTTAATGAACTGTATATTTATAGTGGATGTGTTCATTAAAACAGGTTTTCAGATAAGGTTTAAGAGTAGGTTTTAGGGGTTGACAAACATCTAAACCACCTTTTTTATGTCAAGGGGATGACGCCATAACCAGGACATCACAGCTGAATGTCGGAACAGCGGCTGACGTGTCCCTGAAGATCACAGAGACTGATCTTAGCTCTCTGACTGCCAGTATCAGAGCACCATCAGGAAACGAGGAGCCCTGTCTGCTCAAGAGACTGCCCAACAGACACCTTGGTGAGATAGTCACTTGCCAGATACCCAAGATAAAATGAAGAGTATAACATGGATAAGACAAATGCATTTGGATTTCTTTTTTTCTGGTTCCTTGTCTTGATTTTTTTCCCTCTCTGCCTTTTTTTTTAATGTTCCCAGGTATATCCTTCACCCCTAAGGAGGTTGGCGAGCATGAAGTGAGCGTGAGGAAAAATGCCGCACACGTGGCCAACAGCCCTTTTAAAATCATGGTTGGCCAGTCAGAGATTGGCGAGGCAAGCAGAGTGAAAGCTTTTGGTAAAGGCCTGGTGGAAGCACACACCTTAGAAATGGCTGAATTCTTTGTGGATACAAGGAACGCAGGTACGCAGATTTAGAGATGGTGTATTTCACCTTCATAGCAAACATGGTCGTACAAAACACAAAGGCTACACATATTTTTTCAACTTATCTTCTACTTTTCATCTCCCTTTAGGTTATGGAGGTCTAGCATTGTCAATCGAGGGTCCGAGCAAAGTGGACATCAACTGTGAAGATGTGGAAGACGGGACGTGCAGAGTCACCTACTGTCCAACAGAACCTGGAAGTTACACTGTAAACATCAAGTTTGCTGAAAAACACATCCCAGGTTAGAATATTTTACTTGTAAAGATACCAAAAACATTTGACATCTTAAAATAAAATCAATCTATTTTGTTTACTGTATATGTGTTTTTGCCCTCCAGGAAGTCCTTTCACAGTAAAGGTGACCGGAGAAGGAAGGATGAAGGAGAGTATTACTAGAAAGAGACAGGCGTCTTCTATTGCCTCAGTGGGCAGCACATGTGGCCTTAACCTCAAGATCCCAGGTGAGTACAGGAGCCAGTTAGAAGTGGTTAGAGGGCAGCGGCCAACTAATCTTAAAATAAATGCACTTACAATCGTATTCTCTCTTCTTTCTCCTTGCTGTAGGAAACTGGTTCCAGATGGTTTCAGCTCAGGAGAGGCTGACCAGGACATTCACCCGCAGCAGCCACACCTACACCCGCACTGAGCGCACTGAGATCAGCAAAACCCGTGGTGGAGAGACCAAGAGGGAGGTACGAGTGGAGGAGAGCACCCAGTTGGGCGGAGCAGGAAGCCCATTTAGAGATGTTTTTGGAGACTTTCTCGGCAGAGAGAGCCTCAGCAGCTTTGCTGGCATCACTGCCAGACCTGAAGGTGAGAATCCAAATTGAAACTCAATTTTATAAATGTGAAAACATTAAAGGATATATGTAGTATTTTTTAACTAAGAAGAAAAATGTCCAAACACTTCTTCCGTGCTGCTCTGCCTCTTCCAGTAGAGAGTGGCTCTCAGGCCATGACGGCTCAGGTGACCAGCCCCAGTGGGAAAACAGTGGATGCTGACATTGTGGATGGAGGGAGCAGCACCTACAGCGTGCGCTTTATTCCCACTGAAATGGGACCCCACACAGTCAACGTCAAGTATAGAGGCCAACACGTCCCTGGTAGCCCCTTCCAGTTCACTGTGGGGCCCATGGGGGAGGGAGGAGCACACAAGGTCCGTGCAGGAGGACCAGGCCTGGAAAGAGGCGTGGCTGGAGCACCTTGTAAGTTAACTCCTTGGACGTGGATATGCTCTCAGTGGGAAGAACTGTTTTTTTTAAATTATTATTATCATGTCTTTTTATTCAAGATACAGTATGATTCCAAAATGTTCATGAAAGGTTGATACTTAAAGTGAAACTTGGTTTTATCCTCTTTAGCTGAATTTAGTATCTGGACCAGAGAGGCAGGTGCTGGTGGTCTGTCCATCGCTGTAGAGGGCCCCAGCAAGGCTGAAATCTCCTTTGAGGACAGAAAGGATGGTTCCTGCGGTGTCTCCTACATAGTGAAAGAACCAGGTAAAACTTTCTTTGCCCACAGGTGTAGGTGTTTCCTCATTTGAATGTTTTGTCATAGTATTTTTTATCTAAGCTAAACTTTTCAGTAATTCCTTCATACTTCCTTCAGTTCATTTGGTGGTGAAAGAAAATAACTGTCTGCTTCCCCAGGTGATTACGAGGTGTCAATCAAGTTCAACAACGAACAAATCCCTGACAGCCCGTTCATCGTTCCGATTGCTACACTGTCAGACGAGGCCCGCAGGCTCACTCTCACAAGCCTTCAGGTAAGATCACACACACATACACACACAGAGTTGACAAAAGCAGCCACGTTAATTTGTTGCATGAAACACTCACAGACACCAGACATGCACAGTGACAAAATATCATAACATAATGATTGAGTGGCTGTACATATTCCTGTCTAATAGCACTTTGCCCTTGACGTGTAATTGAATGCCAGTGTTGAAGCAGTATCACATGCAAATAGAATTCTGTGATGCTGGCCAGTGATGAAGGGCAGGATTAACTGTCCCTTGCTAATGTGGGGCAACACAAGCTGTTCTATATGTGGGCAGTCAGTGAGTCTGTGTGATTGTGTTTCTGTCTGAGCAAGAAAAGTTTACAACAATATTGCTATCCTCACTTCACAGATGTTTGTTTTATTTGCTTTTGCAGTTTCCATAACAATTGCCAACAGTGCTAATAACGTATATTTCTAGTTGACTGAAATGCCACTTCAGAGTGCTTTCCTACTACTAGAAGCCAGGTGAAGTGCGATATCAGACCAACATTTAGAATGTCACACTACCTCTTTTGTCTGGTAGGACCGCTCGTCCGCCTGTAGGGCAAAAACAATAAACACCAGCCTCGCTGTAAACTCTGACCTTTTCTGCCTCTCACACACAAATGCTCAATCTATTCTTGTTCAGGCGTGATGAGTCACACACTTTGTGTCACTCAATGTGCAGGCACACACACATGCACGAAAATATATATATTCTGATCATATGCTTCCCTGTCTTTTGTAGGAGAAGGACTTGAAGGTAAACCAAGAGGCATCCTTCATGTTGCAGCGCAATGGGGCTCGAGGTGTCGTAGACGCCAAAATCCACACCCCCGCCGGCTCTTCTGAGGAATGCTATGTCACTGAGCTTGACAGTGGTACGATCCAACCTCACTTTTTAGTACAAAAAAACACTTCTGGAGATGGAGAATTTAGCTTTTTTTTAATCTGTAAGCATCATTTAGAAGTAATATAGCCACTTGTTTTGTGTATCATGTTCAGACAAGAGTACAATCTGCTTCATTCCACGGGAGAATGGAGTTCACTCCATAGATGTGAAGTTTAACGGATGCCACATTCCCGGAAGTCCCTTTAACGTGCGAGTGGGAGACCCAGGGCTGGTTGGAGACCCAGGCATGGTGACAGCGCATGGTCCTGGATTGCAGGGAGGAACCACAGGTAGATATAACCACCACTACTTCAAATATCTACCACATTTGGTTTGTTTCAGCATAGTTTTCTTGTGATTTTTATTAATTAATTGTATATCTTGTGCACTGTTTCAGCAGTCTCTTCATCTTTCTCTGCATTTCCCTCTTTCTTCCAGGTGCACCCTCAGAGTTTGTGGTCAACACCTGTAACGCAGGCTCTGCCACGCTATCGGTCAACATTGATGGGCCATCTAAGGTCAAGATGGACTGTCGGGAGTGTCCTGAAGGCTACAAGATCACCTACACCCCCATGGCACCTGGCAACTATCTCATCACCATTAAATATGGAGGGCCACAGCACATAGTGGGCAGCCCTTTCAAAGCTAAAATCACAGGTCTGCTTGACAGTCACTCTCCCATCTGATCTGTGGATCTCACATGAAGTGTCTCAATTATGAAACATATGTTCCTCTGAAAAAAAGTGTGGAAATCAGGAAAATGTCTTGTCATCTGTTCACACTGCTTAGCGTACATTTAACACAAAGGTTGTCTTTCTCTGGCACTACACAAATATTATCCTGCCACTACTTTGCGCATACAAAATCCTTTATTTATTCATCAATGTGACATAAAAATACTTTCAAGACTGATAAGAATTTCCCCATGAACTGTTCCTACTTGAACTCAGGCATTACGAGCAGCATCATCTTTGCTTCCATCATATCTTTGTCAATACTGAGTGTATAATGTAATGTCTGGACTGAATTATGATGACATTAGATAACCTCTCTCTCTTGCTCTCTCTCACTCTTTCTCTGTCTCTCCTACAGGAGCTCGGCTGTCAGGGGGACACAGCCTACACGAGACCTCCTCAGTCTTGGTAGAAACAGTTACTAAAACCTCCAAAGTGGGCGGTGCCTACAGTTCCAGCTCATCGTCTTCCACCACCTCAACAAAACTGACATCTGATGCAAGCATGGTGGTTTGTCGTGGAACAGGACTGTCCAAGGCTGTGGTCGGACAGAAAAACAATTTTACAGTTGACTGCAGCAAAGCAGGTGAGATGATCACCCAGATAAAGTGAAATGCAGTAAAAACATAAGTCAAACACACACAGTTTCTACACTACAAAATAAAACTGATTGGTTTTTGGCCACTGTTGGGTAGAGGAACAAGCTGTAAACACAATACTGATGTATACTGTACGTACTACCAAACATGTCCAGTATTACTCTGGTTTTAGTTAGCTTTGGTCTCCATCGACTCCTAAGGGAAATATCTGGCTCTTTAGCGTCTCCGTACTCCATTATATTCAGGAACTAGTTGCTAATGGGGTAGCATGCATTTTGTCAGAGCTTTTCTTTTACTGAAAACAGCTGCCTACTGATGCTGCAACTGATGTTAATGAGTGAGAGTAAACAACACATTAAAGTTACGGGACTTTAAACCAAAACAAAGTGCTAAAGGAGACAGTAGAATGTGGATGTGTACTGTGCAATCGGGTGATAATTCTCTATGGTGTTGTCACTAGAAGCAACCCTTCTTACTTATTACACATAATCATTTCATCCATTGTTTGCATCAACATTTTGATTAGTGCAGTTTTAACACTAACACACACACACACACACACACACGCCTGTGCAACTTTTGTACACCACGATCATTAAATCCTCCTCTTACGCCTTCTCCAGGTTCCAACATGCTGATGGTCGGCGTGCATGGACCCCAAACTCCTTGCGAGGAGGTGTATGTCAAGCACATGGGCAACAAGCTCTATAACGTCACCTACACCGTTAAGGACAAGGGCAGCTACACCGTCATTGTCAAATGGGGTGACGACAACATCCCCGGGAGCCCTTACAAAGTGGTTGTACCCTAAAATCAAACTGCATCGGTGCCCCGTCTCTTCTCCTTCACTGACGCATCACCTTTTTCTTGTCATGTGCACGCTTTAATCAAAATCCCTGGTACTTTTTTTCATGTGATGCTCTTCAGTCTTCAGCGGATTACAATATACTCACCATGCACTAAATGCTGCAAGGACATTTGCTTACAGTTTTTCTTGAATACGTTTATTGTGCCAAAGTTTTGCATTAACTCCAGAAATTATATTTACAAGTATGCATTCACATTCAGAGGGATGTAAAGGCAAACAGTGTGGTTTAAGAGTCTTTGAATGATGTTTTACTCAGTCCATAAAATGTCCTCACTCTGTTTTGTTGTGTTGTAAACACAAAGACGTTGGGAGTTATCAACAGTATTAAAGTGTAATGCAATATGGTTTTGTATGGTTTAAGAATGAGATATTGACTTTTGTTTTTGTTATATTAACCTATTTTCGGTAAGCCTTTGCAGACCTAATAAAAATTGAATTGATAACTTTACAGACAAGAATTTATTTGATTTCTTACCAGACCATTAACCAGTTCAGCAGAAGACATTTCTTAGTTTTTTTTTAGAATTTAATTTAGAGTTTCATCATATAGCTATTTTCTGACCACTTCTGGCTCCTCCGTCTGTGCAGCTGTCAGGATATTTTCTTTTGATCACAGAGTCTCTCGACTGAGCATCCATCCGGTATCTAATAGATAGATTGCAAAGCTTTTCATTTTTTGTTTTGCATCTGGGAATCTCATGATAGTGAATCTCCTATAGCCCTTTATTACCATTGACATCAATTCAACATTACAGATTAGTTTTGCACTGATAAAGCCATCCAGGATAGTCTTCCTCTCCTCTCATTTACATCCAGTCTGGTTCAGATGCAATCACAAGATGGCAGTATAGTCAAGCTCTCCTCTACGTCTCAACCAACTACACCAGTACAAAATCTCCATTGTTCCCAGTGAAGATTAACTACTCCATCCATAACACAAGGGATCCTGCCGAGCATAGAAACCAGAGGCCTCAGCATCCATTGTGGGTGTAATTAATCCTGTTCAGAGATGAAACACAAGTGGTTTCTGTTTTGGCATCCTCATGGTGTGGTGTGGGGTGGGGGGGACCCTGCTGAGGCACAAATCAACCTGAAAGAAGGGAGTTTCAACCTATTGCTTGTGTGTGTCCATGTACATATGTGTGTGGCTCACCACTTGTGTCTCCTCCATGGCCTGTGCATGTGTTCTGTATGTCCTCTGCGTGGTCCACTGGCCACCGTCCCACAGTGAGTCAACCACCCAGCCTCCACACACTGACACACACCACCAGCACCAGTACTGTTCTTCACAGAGAGGAGCCTATAATTAGGTGCTAATTTTCTCTGGTTCCACTGTGACTTGACTGTGACAATGCTGGGGGCCATGGCGAGGCAAGACAGAGCGAGTGGGTGCATTTGATGAACAGTGGCGAGAGCTGAACTCCGGACCATCTGGCCAAGTGGCTATCCATGCTGACGTTGGGACCTGGGCAGGGCCCACCCACGTCAGCCTGCTCCTCCGGACCGGGACCCAGGCGTCTGTCCACCACAACATGTTTATCTCGAGTGGCTGCCAAGTGAATCACAACCGCTTGAAAGCTACAGCTCCTCGCTATGCAGACATCAGCGATCAAGCAAGCAGAGAGATAGAGACAGAGAGGGGGAGATAGAGAAGTGTGTGTGTGTATGTGTGTGTGTGTGTGTGTGCATGTGTGTGTGTGTGTGTGTGTGTGTGTGTGTGTGTGTGTGTGTGTGTGTGAGTGTGTGAAGGGGGAGAGGGCAAAGAGAGTGTGGGATGGGGAGAGGAAGAAAGATGGATTAGAGGAAGAGAATGGGATTAAAAGAATCCAGATGGAAGAATGAGAGACAGACAGGCACACAGACACACACAAAAACACAGAAACAAACAAGAAAAAAGTACATTTGAGAAAACCTAAAAACACACACTGCATATGAGTAAATCGCTGCTCCAAATTCATTTAGAACATGCTAACGCAGTGTGTAGTTCAACCTTCAGCTGTCATAAATGTTGGACTTAGCAAAATGGGTGATGACTTATTAAATCTGTTCCATGGAGGATCAATGGGGGCGTTGCCACGGAGATGCTTCTGTCTCTCTTACATCTCTCTCATCCCTATCCACACTCACACACACACGCTCGCGCACATGCACACACGCACATGCACATGCACACGGACACGCACATGCAGTCACACATTCTCAGAATTGTGGATTTGGTGCTCTTGGGGCAAAAATCTCATTCTCTGGCTTGCCCCCATCATGCTGACTCCTGCTCTCGTCTCTCTTTCAATCTACTCTGATCCAGCCTCTCCCTCCCTTCCCCCAATTTAATTTCTCTAAATTCCAATCAATCCAAGCCTCTGCAGGTCCTGTGGTTTATTTTTTCGTCTTATTTCTTCTGTCATCACAAGCATGGTTGCGGGGCCTGTTTTTCCACCTTTGACCTTTATTTATGTAGCTGTGTAGCTAGTCTCTTCAAATCAGATGGAAATCTCAGATGGAAATCTTTATAGACTGGGTCAAAAGACAGTACATTGACGTCTCTTGAAGCAGATCAAAAAAAGGAAAACTTCCACGGCTGAGTGAACAGACAAACAAACAGCTAAACGAATATTTGCACAAACAAATGGCTGCCCGGCAGGATGAATGAATGGACATGTAGAGAGTTTTCTATCCGAGCCCCAGGCCTTGGTATGTAATTGCTTCATGCATAGTTGATACACTGCATAATCAACCAAATACACTAGATTTTTGTCTGTGTTTATGTTGAAGGCTGCACTTGCATTTACAGGCCATTTGTGACATTTAGATTCAATAGAAGCAGTCTTATAATAGAAAGGCTCATTCATATCTAAGGGCTCATCTCTCTGCTTTAGAATGGACTAATACACACAAGACCAAGTGAAAGGTATGTTGTCCTGTACTTGAATCAGGAACATGTTGTGTTTTATTCATATAGAACAAAGATGAAATATTCATAGCACAGTGTTGTTGCTATGCTTTCTTCTGTGTCTCCTACCTCTCATGTACACAAATCCTGATTGAAAATCAGATGGACTATGACCACAAATTGGTTCACTTTGCGTAGGAGCGTAACAACAATGCAAATGGACGAAAGGAGGTCCCACTGGTCGTCAGCAGATTGTGTTCATGCAGCATGCAAATGCGTGAAGCATGAAGCCAGTCCAACCTATCTCAACCTCAACAGGCAAGCTGAACAGGCTGTACTCTATAGAGGGATGGATTTCTGTTGATAGAAGCCTCGGACGAGGGATGAATGCCAAAGACCACCCCAACATAACATTTTCACCCTTGTGCCAAAGAGCAAGCACACATACACAATATCACACACATTTTTTTTTTAATCATAGACTTAAACACACACATCAGTTTGACCAGCCATTCATATAATTACAGGCAGCCTCCCACACATGAAAAGAAAACAGCATGGTGCAAAATAGTTTGCGGTGAATGAACAGCAAAAGCTCGATGCAGGAGACATGACAGGAAAGAAAGCCTTCCTTTGTGTGAGAAAGGTGTGCTCACACTTCTTTTGTGGAGCAGCAGGGACGTGTCAGGGGCAAAGTCCCCATGTCTCCATCTCTAATTGGAACGAATCCCTCTGCCATGTCCCTACCACACTATGGTGGAAGCAGGATGCTGTGCTAATGGATACCCCCCCTGTGGAGTGCTTGTCCTTGATGTGCTGGGTTGCCGGTGGCCCACGCTGAGGGTAGACTGCAGATTAGAGGCAAATCAGAAGATTTGTTTGTCCTCTCCAAGCTGGGAGGGACATTCAAGGAGAGAGACCAGCCATGTCTGTGATGGAGTAGGTGGACCGGTGCGACAGATGTGTGTTAGTGTGACTGATGTGTTCTGGGTGAGGAGGCTGCGCTGGGTCACAACACCTGGAGAACGAACATAAGCCTGTCCAAGAAATGCAGGGGCATACTGATGTTGTGTGTGTTTCGATCAATGTCTAAAAAGGCAAACAGCTGAGCCAAAGGTAGCTTTTCGTGATAACACCTCTGGTGAAGATTTAGGAGAAGATAACGATGTTGTAATTACCTGTGCGAAATTGGAACTGTGGAAACTCAATGAGCTATAAACAAGGTTACTCTGGTCCCCTTGGGGTAATTGTTTCAAAAGCCTGCAACAGTCTGGTCCAGTGATGGCGAAATTGGAAGGGGTGGTATCCTGTAATTTCTCAGATCACTGAAGCATGTCCTGTGTGTGGGTTGAAACTCAGGCTGATTTGAAATGGAGGCATACCTTTTTGTTCCCTCTTACTGTAAGAGTCAAAGTCATTGGTCTCAATCAGCTTTTAACCTAGCGATGATAGGGTCCTGTGGGTCACTGGGCACCACATGCACAGCTTTTTACATTTCTGTGAGTATGCCAATTCCTATTACAGAGTATTTCATTTTCAGAGTCATGTCTGCAGTGTTTTCATTAATATCATGTTGTATTAAAATATGGGTGCAGGTGGTTAAATCTATGTCCTAGCGGATAGAAATAGCTCAGTTGAACAGAAATACAACCTATTTGATGCTGCTTGCAGATGGACCGTCTGGTAATATTAGCATAATGGAATTCAGGGCACACTCACAGAAATTCACAAATTCATCACAGCATCAGACCAAGCTAAATAATTCTATGGCCCTTGAGCTTTGAAAGGGCGACACGTTTCCAAATATCAGAGCAGATTGACTGTTTACAGCCTAAACAAGTGCTGGCCTTAATTGTTGAATCTTCATACAAGCAGGCAGCATTGCATGGTGAGAAGTCATGTCCGACGACTTGACCATAGGGGAACTTTGAACGGACAGGTTATACCTGAAATGAATAAATACATACTGTACAAAAATGAACAAATAAATAAATGTGCCTTTGAAATACATCATGAAATAAATAAATGAGGCAATACATACAGAAATATCTAAATAAATGTAAATATTCATATATAAATGAATCACAAAATATGTTAATTATTTCATGGTACTTTCAGTCCACGTTTATTTATTTCCGCAGACTTTTATTTCCTAATGCCACATTTATTGATTTCCTTCTCTATTTATTTCCAGTTCTTTTATTCAAATCTGGGAGTAAGTAAGTAAACTTTATTTATACAGCACCTTTCACAGACAAGAGGGGTCACAAAGTGCACATTGCACACAAACACATACAATACTACACCATATTGCTAGTTAAAGGCTTTTCTAAAAAAATGTTTCTTGAAGTTTTTTTTTTTTTTTTTTTTAAGTTTCCACAGAATTCAAGGCTCTCAATGCTAAAGGGAGAGAAATCCAGAGCCTTGGAGCCACCACAGAAAAGGCACGATCACCTCTGGTTATGTGTTCTGGGAACAGTTAAAAGGTCTTGGCCTGAAGACCTCGGAGAAAGCGACCAGAAGTGTGTGCGTGCACTAGATCCTGAATGTAAGAGGGAGCTTGACCATGCAAGGGGGTGGCAAAAGAAGGCTGGCACAGTGAGAGTAAATCACGACGGCTGTTGCGGTGCTCTGTACCCAGCCCACAGTCACCTATTCTGGGGTAACTAGACCACCAACTACCTCTCAACTGACGGAGCACCACGACCGGCAGCTTGCGGGTTTCTGTGCCCATTGCGGGTTGACACAACATTAGCTGAGGCGTTGTTAAGTAAGCTAGCGGGCGAACGACTGCTCTGATTCACATTAAATTGCACATTTCCGTTGATGGTGAAGTGAGACAAGATTAATTGTGCTACTTTGGGACTATTTATGTGGACGTCTCTGTATATATTGTTTATTTCATATAACATTGTATTTACAACTACAGCGGCTGTGCAACAAGGAAACGAGATGAATGACAACAGAAACGTCCACATAAATAGTCCTAAAGTTGTCCCATTTACCTTGTCTCACTTGTCTCACTTCATCAACGGAAATGTTCAATTTGATGTGAATTAGAGCAGTCGTTTGCCCGCTAGCTCACTTAACAACACCTCAGTTAATGTTGTTGTGTCAACCCGCAGTGGGTACCGAAACCCGAAAGCTGCCGGTCGTGGTGCTCCGTCAGTTGAGCGGTAGTTGGTGGTCTAGTTGCCCAAGAAAAGGTGACAGCGGGCTGGGCACAGAGCACCGCGAGCTGTCGGTCGTGGTGCACTCTCACTTCGCCAGCCCTTTTTTTAGCCCACGACTCTGTTCTGAGTGTGAGTGATAGCCTCATGTTTGCATATAAGAACTGGAAATAAATAGAGAGCGAAATCAATAAATGTGGCAGTAGCCTAGGAAATAAAAGTCTCTTTAAGTAAATAAACGTGGACTTAGGAAATAGAAGTACTTTGAAATAACTAAAAGTAAAACCTTTTAATCTATTAATTTAACTAATTGATTCATTTATATATGAATCTTTACATCTTATTTTATTATTTGTGTATTTATTGCCACATTTATTTATTTATTTAATGATGTATTTCAAAGGCATGTGTATTTATTAATTATTTTATTAATAAATAAAACGGCAGTTCATATGTGCTGTATTGTAAATGTGCTGTATTTATATAGATATTTATATATCTATCTGCCTGACAAGCAGGTCCCACTTTAATGCATACAGTAGAGCCACAGCTAGTTTTGTCAAAGTTTGATTAGAATCATTCCCTTTTGAATGTACCAACTAAACACCGGGCTGTGAGATTGAAAGATGAGAGGAATCCCAATAAATATGCAGCAGCAAATTGATGCTGGGAATGTCATTTTTGACTAAATATAATATATAATTTGAAAATATGATATAATGCATCATTGTTGTGTGCAAATGTCACAAAGTGTAGGCCCACATAGATTAAAACACCCACACAGATGGACACCCACACACGTACGCACGCAAGCACGCGCGCACACACACATACTTAATTCAAAATGCATTTGTTGCAGGCACTCTGTCTTCTAGACATGCCCTCAGCTAGTGATTAATAATGTGTTGCTTACATTATTTAGAATCTTTAAACTAGATGCCTCTTTATTAACATGCATATTGCATGATCATGTAAGGCCACATTAGTGTCATGTATAAGCCCATCTCGGGTCCCATGAATTTAATCAAGCATGTTATCTTTAGTGTTTGTGGGTTTGCTGCAGGCTGTAAGGGCATAATGTCCAAGAATATCATTAACATTTTATGTACATCTCACAACCTACATCCCATTAGATACATACAGTAGACTTGTCATTACTCAGGAGTGGAAAGATAAGCCTGTAAAGTTGACATATCGGAAAAATTGGAAAACAAATGACAAATCACAGAAAAATAAAAAAAATCCATGACCATTTAATGAAAGCAAGTTCTGTTCCATATAGGGGATCCCATAGTTAGCATCAAATATCACAGGGCGACTTAGATTTAGATAGAAGATATGAGACGATACTGTGCCCTGTGTAATATGTCAGTGTTGTGATTACAGATTGTTCAGATTTGCCCCAAGTCGCAAAAAAACAGCAATAAATTTAACAATTTATGTATCAATATTATTTTAATCAGTCAGATCAGTCATATTTCGTCTTACAGATGCCAACTACTCCTGTTTATCCTGTCACAGTAGCCAATTTTATAAGACATAATAACATGGATCAAGGTGGTAATGTGATGTGGATCAATCTTGAATTTATATTACAACAAGCCTCATCATCAGGTGCATGAATAGGCCCTGTCCCTATAACCAACAATAAAAGAGAAGGGGATAGGGAGAGCTTACAATTATGCTATTATTCTCAGTGTGTCATTTTAAGCTAAATACTTCAAATCCAGCAGAAAAGACATTCATTAATCTGGTTGATTTGAATGGGAAAATAAACCCTGTGTAATTAGCATTTTATATACTATATGAGTGAGTGACAGCTTGTCTCCTAGCCTCTAGGTGTATGTCAGAAAGAGAAAGAGAAAGAGGGGGAACATATGTGCTTGTGTGCTGATGTGTATGCCCATGTGTACTTGTGTTGTCTGCTTATGTGTTTATGGATTTGTAACTCCAATGGGGGGTGCAATTTTGTCTGTTGTGATACAGTCCCAGCTGCGTCTCATTAACTGCTAGCATTTTAATCCTCTTAGTCAAATCCCATAATTTTGTCCATCAACAAAAACAGAAGCAACAGGGCAACAATTAAGCTACCAAGCTTCAGCCATTCAAAACGGAGAAAGTCTAGATGGGGTCAACCCTAGTTCAGTTACATTCACTCTGGTGTTATGTAAAACAATCGGGAAGACTTTCCCTTAAATCTTCATTGACTACTTTGTACAAAGCTACTTTTAATCTGGTTTGGACTCTGCAGAATTCTGGGAGCTGAAAGGATTTCTTGCTCATAGCTTCACTCGGCTCATCTGCAGATTCTCTGGGGAGGATGAGCAGTTCGGTTACGTTACGTACCACTCTGGATTCCTGCAGTCAAATTCTTGTTTACCCATGTGAATTTATTTGAAAATGTATGACTGATTCAGTCTCTGCCTCCCGTTGCCCAACAGTCCTCTCCCCTCTGTGCTGTAAGCTATTTTTTTCTCTTTCCCCACACTGGCAGCTGGTGTGTGCTCTTCACCAGCAACACTTCAGCTCAGACCAGCTCTATGTATAGATTGCCGTCATAGAAAAACCCTATTTCAGTCATTCTTGCTGCTATGAATATATGTGCAACATTCTGCAGGGCTTTATTTCCAATGCAATTACCTCTTTCTCTCCAAATGAGTCCAATAATGCTGCAATGCGCAAGCTCTTCAGGGTACATAAATTCCAACTTCTTTCGTGATGAGAAATTCGACATGATTGTCCAAATGTCAAGATGTCCCCCGAGAGGTATTGCAATGTACACAGAGCTTGTGGTTGGTTTTAATCGTGACATTTATGAGATGTGGGAGAGCAACATTTGTGCTCCCTTTCTCCTGTGCCCAATCTACCCACAGGATTCGTTTTTCAATGAGAGTGAATCGTCCATTAATTTTGGGTACAATTGGTAAATTGATCTGTCAGGTAGTTTTTTCCCAAGCTGCAAATTAGTTTCCCTGGAAGCTGTTAGACTAACTATCAGAAGGTTGCAGTGTCTTTGCGCAGTGTATGTTAATACCACAGTGTTGCCATAGCGTCCCATGATGCCCATGAAGTTCAAATCAACACATTGCAATTACCATCTATTCTTCGGTGTACGGCTGCCCGTAGTGACTGCCTCCACCAGGAGAGTTAGGACAAGCTTCACTGCTTTATTCTCCCGTATGTCATCCTGGGCTGAAAAACAAGATTAAATTGGTTCTGCTCAACTATTTGCTGTCAGCTAAAAGTAGATGGTTCAGCCTAAGAGAAAAAGGTATCCTGCGAATCTGCGACCAAACACTCTCTCAAACAGACAATAGAGGTGTGCATGCACATATACATGTGGATGCAGATGCACGTGCACAACTTCGCACACAAACACACCAAAGAATTCAAAGGCAGATTTAGAAAGCACTCAAGGAGAGATGCTTGCACACACTCATATACAAACATGAAAACACACAGTCAGTAAACCGTAAAACACATACAGACCGCACAGTGAAACTTAAGTGGCGTGTCAGAAGTCTGTCATTTCTTGTTCGGAAGATGTGAAGGTATGGGCTGTGTTTGTGACCTTTGTTGTGACTATGAGGCGTGCTTCTCCCTCTTTGGAGAAGATGATTAATTTCTGTTATTTACATTACTGCCCTGAAGGCCCCTCAATAGGCTTCACACATTTGTCATTTCCACTGCACTGTTTTTCAAATGGAAATGAAATAGAATGTACAGCCTCCTGGGTCTGCCTCACCAAGACTCTTTTAAGTAGCAAAGGCGCAGGAAAAAACTGTATTTGCTCATAATAAAACAGCCGTGTCAACATGGCACTGCAGCAGTCACACAGTGTAAAGTCTTTTGGCTCTAGTAAATAACAAAATAATCTTGAGGGCTATTAAGTGCTATGCTCTCACCATTCCCACACTGCTCTTGCTTAATTAGAGCTCTGATTGGATGGGCACACTCCATAAAACAGCCATAACACTGGTTCAATCCAGCTGCGGATCTGCGCTGCTTTTTTAACGTTGGTTTATAGCCTGCAGGAACCATGACATCCACAGATGTCTGTCTGTGTATCCCCACACCCATGCAGCAAGGACACAAATTTCTTAGTGAAACACCTAGTGAATTCATGTTCACCCAGTTCTCACTTCCTCCTCTTCCTCTCTCCAAACAGTTCAGAGCTGGTTTCTTTCACCTCCTGGGAGTGTGGGGATGGAGTAAAAGAAAAGTGAGAAGAAGAAACAGGGAGTTAAAGGGAAAGTGAGAAAGACTTGAAGGTGTCCTGAGAGCGTTTTTTCTTTATGGAAAACGCAGCAGCTAATCCTCTGAGTGTCACTGCACTCTCTGCATCCTAAATGAGAACCTTTTAGTACGCTAAGTACAGACGCGTCCTAAGACTTGAATCTCCTTGTCCCTCCCTCATTCTTTCAGTTGCTCCGTCTTGGAATAACACTAACAATCTACTGCATGAGCTTTGCTTCATCATGACCATCATTAACTTTCACCAAAACAATTAGAATTTTTAAGCAGAAGCACGAAGTCATTATTTTCATTATCAGGCCCTATGTGTTTCACTAAATGGTCTGATTTGGAAACAGCAGCCACTGGTGAGCCATACATGAGTTATGGTCATTTATGCTAATCGAAGCTACACACTACACACACCTCATTCTATGTTAAACAAATACTTTATTTTCCCAATGAGAAGGGCTGGCATTTGTTCCCCAGGGTTGCACTACTACAGCTGGCCTACAGCTGTGATCATAACTTAATGTCTCCATAATGGGCTGGGCCCTCTAAGCAAGCTGACCTGTTAGGCCTGGGACTGCTTGACAGCGGTAATTACACATGTGAGCCACTTAAATGAGCATGATTAGCAAGCTAAAAGAGTGAAAGAGGTGCTTAGACAACTGCTCACTGATTCATCCGCCACTGAGAAAAACCAAACCACTGCAGGTGGATATTTGTGTTGCTTTATGCAATAATAGTTGGTCTAATGATGTTTATACTTGTGGTGGTAAGCCCAACTATAATGAGAATCTTAAATTGTTATAAAAAAGTGGTTTTACTACCATAATTTAGAAAGAAGGCACTATAAAATGGAAGTACTTTAATGTAGCTGTGTGTGCTCAGGCAGATCAGAAAGTCAAAATATATTTATTTATCAGCAGTTCAGTTTTGGTTGTTCACCTTGTGTTTATTTCAGTCTCCTGTTTAATTTATCCACTAGCTTGTGCTGTCAGTGTAGCCCCTGACTTAAGCTCAAAGCCCCAACATTGCCCTCTGGCATTGTTTTCCCTTTGCAGATAAAGGAACCCCTGGCTTAGCATATCAAAATATTGTACTTTAATGTGGCAGGTTTATTTATGGAAGGACACATTTATAGTTATTTTAGCCTCAAAAGACATGCTGGATTGTGTCATTCTAAAGCTTGTATGTGCTGCTCGCCATCACAATGTCTGACAAGCAGCTCCAGGCCCTTCACCGTGTACTGTGTGAACAAGAGTCCAATTCTGACAGTGTGTTTGTGAGACTTCAATAATGCTCCCTGTCCAAATTTTTTTGCCATTTAGATATTCAAGAGTTTTTTTTAAATTATTTTTGATTTTTTTAAAAGAACATACCTTTGCAATCACTTTTACAGTCCTCGCAGTCGCTCCTACAGGTGAACAAATCTTTAAATACCCATGAAACACAAATTCAGTTTTTCCAGTGTTGCTCATTTTAAAGAGAGTTGGCTGCATCACAGCAACAGAACCAAAGAAAAATAGCAAGAGAAAACCAGCCACATAACATATTGACGGCTTTGGGTGACTGATCTGCACTTGAAATGGAGTGAACCGCTGAGTGTGACTCTACTGTTTTCTTGCAGGCGACCAAATACAATCAAATGTAGTATAAAGTAGAACATGACATCAAATTAGACTCACTGATTAGTGGCCTTACTATAGGTCACTAATAAAGGAGAACACATCTTCAGTAAATGCTTACAAATGCACATATCCATGACCAAACATAAGTTCGATGATGATCCTTCACTCAACTTGAAAAACCTCTACAGCAGCAGGCCATGTCCAGCAGCCATTGCCATTAATAACATATTAACAATGTATGTCTGCTTTAAAATTATAATATTTTTGCAGGGCTCAATTTGAAATCCATCACGAGTGTGGGGGGCTCATTACTAGTAAGTATCCGAGGAATTATTGTAGTAAGGCCCTTTGCTGCCTGTCTGTCATTACAACACTGTCAGATGTGCTTTGGCTAGGGGGGTGTTAAAGGGAGCACAGGGACTTATCTGCTCTGTAAAATGATTTTCTGTCTCCTCAAGAGATACAGTGAGTGTCTGTGTTGGGGGGTGTATCAGTGATCTGAGAGTAATTAAGATATGGGCTCACATCACACAAGGGCTTTGCACGTAGGAGAGGAGAAGATAAAATTGAATGTGAAATAGTTGAGTTTAAAAGGGGGACTTTGATTAATTACAAAACTCTCAAAGTATGGTCCATCCCCTCTTAAATTGAACTGACATCCAATAGCAGCTGCTCTGAAGCTGATGACCTCAACACCTCCCTTTTATCTTTAATAGGCAGGTTATCTCATTATTCATTGCAGCTGACCCGTTCATTTGCTATATTGCTCTTTTTGCAAGACTGAAATACATAATTATCTTTGTATCAAGCTGTTCCATGTAAAGATTTTGTTTTAAATTGTGCACGTAATGGAATTTTAATTGAGTTTATGGCAAATATCCATATCTATACTGGTCTTTTCACTTTTATTGCACACACTCTCATCACTAAATATGGCAATTACAAGGTGTCATTATTATTACATTACTCTAAAATAGCGGCTGCTGTAATTCTTAGACCTCAATACATTTAAAGGAATCGTTGAGCATTTTGGGAAATACGTGAGTTAGATGAGAATATTTATATACCACTATCATAGTCAGTCAGCAGCTGCTTACCTAAGCACAAAAACCTTAAACAGAGACAAACAGCTGGCATGGCTCTGTCCAACGGTGGCAAGATCTGTCTACCAGCACCTCTATAGTTAAAAAAATAATACGCCATACCACATTTGTTTAATCCATACAAAAACTTAATTGTAAAAACAGAAATTCTTTATTCCAAGGGGTTTATGTGCCAAAGCAAATTTGGGCTCTGTGTAGTTGCCAGGCAACCAGCAGCAACTACAGGAAGTTATTGCTCCCAGCCAAGAAATAGTCTGCTACACGGTCTTTTTACACTTCAGTTTTTGTATCGATTAAACAAACATATAATGTGTTAATTAATGAGCTTTAGTGGTGCTTGTAGCAGCTTCTAGACAGAGCCAGGCTAGCTGTTTCCCTTTGTGTCCAGTTTTTATGCTAAGCTAAGCTACATGGCTGCAGGCTGTAGCCTTCTATTAAACAGAAAGACATGAACTTATCATCTAATTCTCTGCCAGAAAGCATATTTCCCAAAATGTTGAACTATTTCTCTAACTGTCACTGGTGAAATCCGCTTACAATGTGATGCCAGGTACATTTATTTGGTCAAATTCAGGATTGCTTGGGCTCAGTTCCCCACAGAAAATAATTGTTCATTCATAGTCTGGTGGGTTACAAAACAAAAGCAGTGGGAAGCGAATGTGGAAATAATGAAATATGCAAAGAGAAACATCTTGCACTGGGCTTTCTTATGGAATGATCACCATGTGCATTCCCCGTCATCGTCTCTCTGCCCATATGATGTCCTGTGACTCTGTGGTTTGTGTTCTTTCTAGTACAGTAAAGCAGAAACCACATGACAAATGCAGCTCAAAGAAGCTTTTGATTAAAGTGCTGATGCCTATCGCAGTTTACTGATATGATGTATTTAGAGAAAGCCCTCCTTCATTTAGTCTTCCTCAAAGCTGCGATGCTCATGATTGAAAAAAACTTGCAAAGGGAGTGAATTGATTTGCCTCCTCCCAGCGGGATTAATAGGCAACATTTATACACACCTACAAAGTGTTCAGTTTTGCTTTTCAACCCTGGGTTTCTGGTCTACATTACAAGATATCTGGTTCAATGACAAATCTCAGTTCCCTGTTTTTTCCATAGAATACTATTCACAGATGACGGATGATTCCTTCATTTGGGACTAAGAAACACAAGAAAAAATGAAGGGACACGAGACAGAGAGTAGTAGAGAAACAAATTTTGCAGTCCAGATAAAGGAGAGGCGGAAGTGCTGTGTGCTGTGCCTTTAATAATGATATTTCAACCTAAACAAACAAGCTGAGCCTCACAGAGAGATGAACACATCGATCTACCCAGGTCCAATCATAATACATCCACTTTTCACCAAGTTTACTTTCTGGCATTCTATCAGGACTTTATAAATTATTTTGGGTGACAAATCGATCTGTTGCTTTGACCCTCTCTCTGCTGAGTGAATGGAAACTAGATTGCAGTGTGTGTGTGTGTGTGTGTGTGTGTGTGCGTGTGTGTGTGTGTGTGTGTGTGTGTGTGCTTATGTAAATGTGTGTGTGTGTGTGTGTGTGTGTGCGTGCGTGCGGATAGGTCCGCATGAATGTTTGTGTGTCGTCTGCTTTGGAGGCATCATCTGCCATCTGGCCTCAAAGTACAGGGGCCACATGGTGGGAAAGCAAATGCCACTGGTCAGGCTAGCCAACGCCAAGTCCCGACAAATGACGTCAGGAGAAGCCCTCACTGCCACTCCCCAAACTAACAACCCGGCCTCAAGTCACGTCTGATCCCCTCCTGACCCTTTGTCTGACTGTCTGTGGCTTGTGATGATGATGATGGTGTTCTAGGAATTAAAGCTTATCCTAGCATGGCACTTAGTGACAGTGTCTGGGAAAAGCTGAATGCCTTAAAAGAAGTATGATAAAGATTTAGGGATTAGAGGGTTTGTTTAGCGAGTGTGGAGAAAACACTGATGGCTTGAACTTGTGGGCATTCATGGACTGTCCCCCCACTCAGACCATCAAAAAAGACAACTATTTGAATATCTACATCTGAGCCTACTGTACTAAAGCCAGTGACACTTCAATCAGCTGAAATGACAATTACATTTTGAACACGATCCAGTGAAGTGGCCCATCACATCTGCCAAACAAATATGATTTCAATGCTGAGGCAGATTAGATCATATTTTTTCTACCTGTGCTCCAACATAACTTCCATACAAATCTAGGTACACCAATGATGGGCAATGAACTCTGAATGTGCTGGTTAATGTCTGTGCTGATCCTGAGCTGCACTTTACAGCTAATTTCTGCCTTTTAGCCATCACTTCACTGATTAGAACCAGCTGGAACATAAAGGTTTTAACACTGTTGAAAAAAGGAAGAAGTGTCCTTTCAATTTGGGGTTGCAACTGCATAGACTCTGTGAACCTGTTAAAAACGTTTAGAAGTTCACATTGAACCTGCTCAACACCTCTGCAGTGCATGGGGTTTGTTTTTAACAGATGAGGTTGCTAAACAATACAATGTCCTTCAAAAATAATTACTATTTCAATAAGGGTTTTCCAGTTGGGCGCCATGCTGTCTTTGGTTTTTAATTACACACTATGAGATAAACTTACGTCTGTATTTTTCTGTACTGCTACAAGGCCAAAAGAAATATTACAAGGTTGAACTGACAAGGCAAGGTGAGGAAAAGTATGGTTCAGTTTAGTTTCATGGCTGCACTTTACATTTTTCAGCCGATGTGCCCATGTGCAGAGTTAAGGGACTCATGGCTGATCATTCACTGTACTGTACTTGAGGAGTTCTCAAAGCCCCAGACAGATGCTGCAGTGTATGTGCTTTAGCTATAGGCACAAGCACTCACAGTGACAGACACCTCCCTTTCTGTTCTAATCCCTTCTACACCTCTTCACCAGATGACAAGAGCTACTTTCCCTATAGACACAGTGTGAACGAGCTAGGTGAAAAACAATTAAAAAGGCACTAGTGGGTGGAACACTTGTCCCCATCTCATTGTTTTCCATGCACAATGTACTGTATATAAATAATAGAACAATTTAATGAGTAGGACCATATTTAAACAACACTTTTGTGTTTTGCTTTTAATGCTTAAAAAACAAACACAGGTAACATTGCAAGTGCTGGGAACCGCACCCTTATGGCCCAATTGAAGCTTTCTGACAAGCAACAGTTGTTAAATTACAGATTATCCCAGCAATCCTGACAGGGATAAAACTAGTCATACAGTCCTCAAGCACAAACATTAGCCTCCCACTCCCAGCAACTCCCTTCCCTGCAGACCATACAGTAGCCCCCCCCCCCACACACACACACACACACACACACACACACACACACACACACACACACACACACACACACATACACACACTCAACGCACATTTTAAATAGCTTCACACAGGAATGCCTGCTTATGTCCACACACACACACACGCACAAACACACACACACGCACACACACACACATAAACACACACACACACACACACACACACAGACACACACAAACACACATGGACTTAGAGATGCAGACACACAAACACACCAGCTGCTATGTGCAATTAAGAACCAAGAAGACCTACTCTAATTTACACATCCGCAGGGGTCAATAACTCATTAGGGTGGAGGAAAGGCAGAGGCAGCTGAGGAAGATGACGTGGTGGGAGATGGGCTGGGTGGATTTGGGCTGTTCACCTGAGGGTATCAGCATGTCATTGTGCCTAGAGGTCACTAGGACGATTCATGACTTCATTAGCAGCATATCATAAAACATGCCCCGGTGTTCGCAGGCCTGAAATAGGGTACTGTGTGTAATTTGCCTGTTTTATTCGTCTCTAACCTTTTTCTGCCTTTCTGGGATTTTTATTGCTCATCCTATTGGCTTTTTATTTATTACCCTTTTATCGCTTGTCATGAACTTTGCATCTCGTTGAAATGCTCCATAAAAATGAAGTTTATTATGAGGTTAAACCAGACCTATGTCCTACTACCAACACAGTGCAGAGCATTGGCCTATATGATTGTCTTTAAAGGCATTGTAGGCATTGAAGCAAATATTCACAGAGGATTCATTCTGCTGTTATTTCTGCCTTAAACTTACAAAATTGCTTCAATAGTTTCAAATGTTTTCAGTTTCTTTTTCTTGACCCGAATCAAATGGCAGCTGCCCCTTCACTTCTACCTTAACAAGCCCTGGCATGTCTCCAGTGAAGGGGACTCATCTGTTTAATCATCTAAATCAGTGAGCTGGACTAGACTAAATATAGAATACAGAAAACAGGCGGAAGTGTGGGCTGCACCAGTGTACTACAGTGGACAGACTGTTACTGTCAATGGATCAAATGTTAAAAAAAAAATTGTCTGTGTGTGTGTTGTGAGAGCTGCATGAAAGTCTGAAGGTTTATCATACTGTCTGTGTGTGCTGTGTCTGTGCCGGTGAGTTACAACACTAAGCACACTTGAGGACCTGTTTGCAAAATGTATCGTGTTACACAATCTAATCCCAAAGGCTTCAGCGTCATTTCGGTGTTAAAAGTTCAAAATGTAGACAGACGCTATCTGGCTGTACAGATTAAGAACCTGGTTATGTATTATTATTACTGGAAGAAACTGAAAACACTGTCTGCATTATCATATATATCCAGATCAGCAGTTTCCATCTTTGAACTGATGTCCACGCAAAATGCCACAAAAATGCCAGATGAGTTGTTCAACCTTGTTGGGGACATATGCTAATTACTTGATCCAAAGAGTAAATCCATAAACGCACAGACGATGTAATTAAATCATCTGCACAGCTCTGTGTCAACACCAATCATTTGAATGACCTTGGAACTTCTTGGAATGGAGCGTGTTCATGAAGTGTGTCAGCACCTTGAATGGAGTCATTCTGACCATCCCACTACACCTCAGACCACAAAATGACTAGTCTTATATCATTTATCTGTCAATGTACTATGAGAGAAACAGGATTATATATATATATTATATTATAATAATGTAGAATTCATTTTTTAGATAGTTTAGAATTTACAAACCGAAGCCAAATGGACGAAGAATGAAAGAATGAATGAAAAAAAATACTATGCATTTTTTTAATGTCACACACACATAGGCTTACTCATTTTCTAAAGCAAATATTACCATGTTTTGTAGAAAAATCTGAAATTCAGAACCTTTTTATGAAATTGCTTTTTACATTACATGATATGTAAATGCTTAATAACCCCTTTGACTACCTTTTAAATCAAAACACTGTGGCTATTTGTACTCTGACAAGCTTGCAACTAGTCTGGCATCCAACTCAGGTGGGACGCCTGTGTTTGGTGCCATTTGGCAACCGCTGGAATATTTAAATGCCCTGATACATAGCCCCTGGGCCTGACTGCTCAAACTGAACACTGGGTGTGCTCTGACATGCTCAGCATACACTAATGGGACTTCTGACAGTCTTGTGCATTCATCCTACAAAAACCCAGCATTGTGCCAGAGGGGGCCAGAGCCTGGGTGTGAATGTAATGTACTGGCTGAAGATCTGCACAACGAAAGGCCACAGGTCTGACTCTTGCAACATTTAATGTGTCCATCAGCAACCACTTATAGTGTCAAACTGCCTTTGAACAAGACACTGGGCCACTTCTTTCTTTCTTGTTGCAAATTACAGTACTTTGAATAAAAGCAAAAGCTGTGGTATTTGTTTTAAGATAATGAATCTGTACCTAATTTCTGTTAGGATACTGCGTAAAGGGTCAAAGAGAATGTCCATTTTCTAGAAGCTCAGCAGCTGTGTGTGCTTAACCATGACTCTGAACCCATGTGTACTCAGCTGAAGCTGGAGAAGATCTACAGCCAAGTGACTATAGTTTAAAAGATACCAGAAAACTGTAACCTGCACGCACACAGGGGCTTAGGAAAGTGATGTATGCCAAGATGTTGAAGGCTCTGGTGCTGTCCATGGTGCTGAAAAACTTAATTTGCAAAAACGGGACCGAAAAAGGCTCAGAGGGCACATGCTTTGTATGTTCTAATAGTAGATCTGAAGCCAAATTCAGTCCCCGCAGCAACACATGCTTCACAGTGGACGCATCTGTCTCAATTCCCCTCGGAGATGTGTTGTGTTATAGAACAAAAGAGACATTTCATTGATTATGGTTATTTTGGAAAATGTCAGTGTACAGTGCAGCCCGATGATGTTGACCTTTCAAGCTGTGCAACTTCGTTGAGCAGCATCACAGAACGATGCAATCCAAGAAACAATATTAATCACGATTTGTTGCAGATCTGAAATCCGTATTTATGTCTCTTAAAAAAATAAGCCCAAATATTGAAATTAACATACATATAGCCAAGCAACCACGTGCATGGCATCCCGTAAGAGTTTAAATAGCAAAGCAAACAACGATATGGCTCTTACCCCCCCAACTTATTACTTATTTTTTGTTCTCTGTATTAAGGATTTTCAAAAGAAAAAAAGGAGGAAAACGTCAAAGGATTGTGTGCATTAATGACACCAGAGGAATTCCACGTTCATTACGACCGCAACAGAAAATAAGACATCTTATTTGTTTCATGATTTGTATCATATACAGTGATATACATTTGGGGTGCGTCGAATCGTGAGGTTTCACGGTGTGCAGCGAGAGGAAACGCAAACATAAGCGTTACCTTGAGGTTCTGGAGATGCCGCCTACTTGGACTACCATTACGCATTGATTAGTCTCCCCACAGTGAAGCAGCAGAGGAATTTCTGGGTGCAGATAGGACCACTCCTCTCTCTGCATATGATTTTCTCTCTTCTCTCCACAGTCGGGGTGATGAGGAGGGGGAGGGTGGTCTTGCAGTCGACGAGAGAAACAGGAGTTTATTGAGGAGTAGCTGCAACGCGAGGAAAAACGCATGCAACTGAGCACCGTTGCCTTGCGGATGGAAATAAGGGAGAAAAAAGACCGCACTTGGACGACTGACCACTTTGCTGAAAAACTGCTGCTCGAATTGTTTAACTTGTTGATGCGACGTTATTCTACTGTTTTTCCTCTATCATCCGGCTGCAGTATTCTCTTCCGAGGATAGGTATTTTTTATTAAACTCACCGTGGATGCAGTTTAAATAGCAGCCTTTCCTAAGGTGGGTGGTTTTCTTTTACTTTCAATCCTGCTTATTGATGGGTGACGTTTTCAAAATCCAATTCATATTCTGCCGCAATTCCATAACTGAACAGTTACAATGAGGAAAAGGCTTGAGAGTGATACAGTGATACAGTGCTATGCGCAGTGGCAGTATAAGTAAATGGGTTTTGTGTGTTTTCTTCACATTTTGTTTAGCCTAGAAGCTTCAGAAGCCTAACCGCCAGTGTCTCTATCTGCTGTTCTTCCTGCAGATGCAATTCATCTCTGAACCATAGCACTGTGATAACCGGAGCAGGGTTGTATTAAACACTATATGCCAGCATGGCAGCAGGTGTAGCGGCATGGCTCCCATTCGCCCGAGCGGCGGCCATAGGATGGATGCCCGTGGCGAGCACCCCGATGCCCATCCCTCCGCAAGAAAAGACGAAAGGCAAGGACGGGCTCATCATCCTCAACGTGAGTGGGACCAAGTTTCAGACGTGGCGAACTACTTTAGAGAGGTACCCGGACACTTTGCTGGGGAGCACGGAGAGAGACTTCTTTTTCCACGAAGAGACAAACGAGTACTTCTTCGACCGTGACCCTGACATCTTTAGACATATCCTCAATTTTTTCCGCACAGGTAAACTACACTATCCGCGCCAAGAATGCATAGCAGCGTACGACGAAGAGCTCGCCTTCTTTGGTATAATCCCCGAAATCATTGGTGACTGCTGTTATGAGGAGTACAAGGACCGCAGGCGCGAAAATGCAGAGAGGCTTCAAGACGACGAGGAGATGGACATGAGCAATGACGCACCGCCGGTGAACCTCACGTACCGGGAGTTCCTGTGGCGGGCTTTTGAAAACCCTCACACCAGCACCTTAGCTCTGGTCTTCTACTATGTCACTGGCTTCTTCATTGCCATATCAGTGATGGCCAATGTGGTGGAAACGGTTCCGTGTGGGGTTTTGCCCAACAGGTCAAAGGAGATGTCCTGTGGCGACCGTTACGCACTGGCCTTCTTTTGTTTAGACACTGCGTGCGTCATGATATTCACGGTTGAGTATCTCCTCCGCTTAATAGCGGCTCCAAGCCGGTACAAGTTCATGAAGAGTGTGATGAGCGTCATTGACGTGGTCGCCATCATGCCTTACTACATTGGCCTGGTCATGACCGATAATGACCAGGTGAGCGGTGCTTTCGTCACACTGAGAGTCTTCCGGGTCTTTCGGATTTTCAAGTTCTCCCGGCACTCCGCGGGGCTGCGCATCCTAGGCTACACCTTGAAGAGTTGCGCTTCCGAGCTGGGCTTCCTACTATTCTCCCTCACCATGGCCATCATTATTTTTGCAACCGTTATGTTTTATGCAGAAAAGGGCTCCACAGCCAGCAAGTTCACCAGTATCCCCGCAGCGTTTTGGTACACCATTGTCACCATGACAACACTGGGGTAGGTGGCTGTATATATATTGTAAGTCCATTGTAAGATTGCTGAGTTTGTTTTTTAACTCACCATTAAGCACCAAAGCACTCAAACAGTATATTGCCTCTATGAAACACCCCCATTTGCAGCAATACACAGTCGTCAATTTTCTAATTTAAATATTACCGTGTTTTAATCCAAAATGTAATCTAATTTCGAAATGAATTTGTCTAATACTTGAGGAGTGGTAAATTCACGCACAGCCAAATTAGCAAACATTTTCGGTCATTGTTTGAACTAATTCTCGTGCGGCCACAGGTGTGCATCTAGTGGACATATTAACGGCCTCGAGCGCGGCTCAGCCAATATGACTGCAAGAGTGGTCTGTTTAATAGAGGCTTGTGTGCTCCATTCACTGCCTATCAATGAGCCTGCACCTCACAAGCCGCCCTTATCCGAAGGTTAGGCCTCGTCCTTGTCTGTTTTCAAGGTTCATTATTGGACGGGCTCTTTTGGAAAGGTCAATACAGTCGACACAAACAATGACCAGACATTGGAGGGGTCTTTTTTATTTTTTATTTCCATGTTACATGAGAGCTCTTAGGACCAAAAAAAGCTCCTAACTGGCCAAGATCCTGCATACCGCATTACAGGCCACACATGTGCAGTGATTGAATCAAAGGCAAAGCAGTTTACAAAATGTATAGTCTGCACACACACACACCCACACACACACACACACACACCCACACACACACACACACACACACACACACACACACACACACACACACACACACACACACACACACACACACACACCGCTTCCTCTCATTCTTCTCCCTCTCTCTCTCTCTCTCTCTCTCTCTCTCTCTCTCTCTCTTCTCTTTCTCCCTTTAACGAGGTATAGTACATATTTGAATGTTAATTTCATGCTCATGAACAACGTCAGCTGTACTATGTGCTGATGTAGCATAAAATAATTAAAAGTGGTTAAAGGATTGCATAAAATTAATTTGTATTGATGAACACACTCAACAGCTAAGATGCTTGCGTGGGTTATTATTATAAGTATTCTTCTTATTATTATTATCATTATTCATAGTTATTATTATTACTTCCATTATTCACTCACATTCTGGAGCAGTGCACTTTCCAAAGTGTTGAAAATAGTTGTCAGTGAGCCGACTGGCTGCCATTTGGTTTTGACTGCCTGAAGCACTATTATTAAATCATACAGTGGGAAATAATAAGAGGACCGTTTCTAATTTGTGCGTAAAAATATCCTGGTTTCTTCTTTACTCGCTGCTGCACGTATGAGATAGACCAGCCACTCAGCCAATGTTAGCCTTCATGCACTGCTCTTCACTGATGAAATGTGGTCCTGTTGAAATAATGTTCTCTTTTAATTTCAAAGTCATAACATCACAGATCAAACATTGCAAAACAAATTGCCACTGGCTGTGTGTATGTGTTTATGTGCTTGAGACGTGTCAGGCATAATTATGCAACTACAAAGTTTAGATGCACACTTTTCTGTATTATTTTTGGTATAACTGATACAGGAGTGTTCATGTGTCATACAAACAAACTGAATTATATTCTTGATTTTTTATGTGTTTTATATGGATACTCCCTGATCTTCATATTTACATTGTTGCAGACACCTGGTTACCCTACCGCTTTGCAGGCAACATATCTTCTTCTGAATATTATTGTAATAATAATAGTTATTGTTTAGTGTCACTACGCCAACCTCTCTCTATCAACCCTCATGCAGCTGGTGGCACAGAGTTAGTGGATTTCTTGTCTTCTTAATGGCATACAAAGCTTTCCCCTGCACTCACTCAATACCCGTCAAACTACCACTCACCCTCGAAATGACCAATGAGTGCATTATCAGTGATATGCTCAATCCGGTGATTGAAGGTGCCAGCTCAAACGTAATGCTGCATTGGTCATGCTTTCCATTCAGATTCAAAGCACAGATAACAGATGAGTTGTGTAAGAGTGTACATTATTTATCTTTGGGGAGCTGGAAATCCTCTTTGTGTTGCTTAAGATGGATTTGAAAAAGATGTTCTGCAGTGGGAGAACAAAACTGAAATGTCCTTGGTAATAGGGACGTTTCCGTCACTCCATTGTGAACCATGACAGATTTGCAACCCGAACTGAAGCCTTGCAGTGGTGCAGAATGCGGCACAGTGGACCACCGATGGAGAGGCTGAATACCCATCACTGAAAGACAAAATCGGCTCCTTCTCATGACTTTTTATTGTCTTGAGGTGTGCTTTCAAAAAAACATACAACCCTACAGTAGAGCTGAATTGTGGTTGTCATTGTCTGCTGAACACACTGAAGTGAGGGAAATATCTCTTCTATTCTCCAGTAACCTTCAAATGCTTGTCTGATCAGGGGAAATGAGGTATTCTTATGGTTTGTTTCAGATCTCAGCATGCAGAAAAATGTATCCATGTCTAACAAATAGTTACTCAAGTCAGAAATGAATGGGGTAGTATTTTCAGTCGGTCACAAATAAGCTCTAAAGACTAGCGGGGGTTCTACTGGCTGTAACCTCCATTTGAGGCATTTGATTTCATTCTGATAGTCAATGGTGCTTTATGCCTGTATGGTATCATGATGCCTTTCCACTACATATATTTTCAATTTCCCTGACTCACACCCTGTGAAAGTAAAGACAGTGGCATGTGTTCTCTTCCCTGCTGATGGTCCATTGATTGTGCTTAAGCAGACGTGCAGACATTGGCAGAGCAGGGGCTCCTGTTCAGAGGCACTTGGCAGGCAGCCTGAATGTAAAGGAAGGGTGCCTGGAGACCAGCGGAGAATCAATAGCACTGTGCAGCTGCGTGTCACGCCTCTGTGTGTCTACTGCTCTGTGCCACCAAACACAGGACAAGACCCACTTATCCCTCTTTATTTATTGAGACTAATCTCTGTGGCTGCTTTCGGAAACCTAACAAAGAGGAATCTGTCTCTGTCAGAATGCTCCTGCCAAGATCTTCAAGAATTGTGTGACTGGGTGCAAAATATGAGATTTTTATCCATGGTATTGCATTTTGCAATATCTCTGAAAATTGTCCTAAGGTCTGAGAGAAGAATTTTGTGACTTGATTTAATTCTGTCCATTTAAGGCAGCGATAGATTACAAAATAAAGATAGCATTCCACTTTGTCAGGCTGGAATCAGGGGTTGCTGTGTTTTTTGCTCTTGTTTTCTCTAGATGATCCACACAGTCTGGGTAAATTAGCTGCAGAGGATTTTTTTTGTTGCTTCAGATCTTTTAAGTGATTTAAGGTGTAATGGAGTGCACTGCTGAGAGCAGCTGTGAAAACGACGGAAGTCAAGCGCAACCCACAAGGGAAGAGCAGCGAGAAGGACAGGGTTTAGTGTGGCACAGAGGCACACACGTTCCTCTGGACACAAACAGACATTACCTTTGATAGATATAACAGGCGTTAGCATCCGACGCAAACATTTCTTTTCAAACACACAGACTTTTTTCCCAATCCTCATATCAATATCCTTCTTTCAGCCACTGCCTCCAAAATAATTCTAAGAATTATTATTCAAATTACTGGCTTGTCATGACATTTACTATGCATTGTCCTGTGGTGCAACAAAAAAACGGCTGTACATTGTAGTCACTCAACATATGCAGAATTTATCACCATGTCGTTTGTCTGTGCTACAGCTCCACCCACCAAACATGACTGGAAAGGCCTGACAAGTGAGACCTATAAACCTCTCAGAATAGGATTTATAAGGCAGAGGAGACGAGGTTAACAGACATGAGGGTCACTGTCGGCCTATAAACCACCAGAAGTAGAACCATTATCACGCTTTCCAGTTTTGACACCTCAACCCCATTTCAATCAAAGCCTTCAATGCAAAGCATTAACTTCATACTTCAATATAGTGCACAGCAAATCTTTTTGAAGTTCAACCCCTTTACTACATGTCACATGTAATGGAAATATGCAAGAACAATCTGGAGGGCCTTTTACTGTTTCTGTACCCATGAGATAACGAATGCATCCTTGATGATATAGTACTTGTGCTGTTGGATAAATTTGCATGCCCCTTGTAGCCAATGCGACAGATTTTCTCTTGTTTTTTTTTTTCTGAGCACGACAGTCAGCAAGAACATTTGGTGTGTTTGATTATGTACTGCAATGGGTGTAATTTTTGTGTTCAGTAGAATACATTACACCACTTGGCATTGTGTATGTTATGCACATTATGAAAATCAGCAATCCATTATGAGCAATGTGATGAATTACTGTGTAAAGCAGAAGTGGCTGATGTGAGATGTGTAGGCTGCCATTAGCCTGCAGGCTCAGAGTGCCTCTCCAGGTGCTTTATTGGGGAGGAGAGGTGATGCTAATATGAGGCTGGTATAATGGTCCTGAAGTGACAGGTGACTTAATGAGGGGAACCTGGCACTGAAATGTGTTCTGTGCAAGCTACTTTTTGCCCATGCAAATGACTGAAAGGAAAGAGTATAAGTGAGGGCGGGAACATGCAGCCTTCCTCAGAGGAGATTAAGATCATTGTGAAAGACAGAATCTGTGGAAAAACAAACAGATGTGCTCTTTCTTTCTGCTAAATTGAAAATATGCAAGCTCCTGCATCTTCGTTATTCTCTTTGTTTTCATCACACTGAAACAGTTCCACACAGGCAGCTAGAGATTTTTAAAGGGTGTTGTGAAAGTGTGAGTTGAATGATTGATTAACATTTTATAGGCGTTCATATATTACAGATTTACTGAAACATATTATTAATAGGTAGAAACTTCAAAGACTTTCATTTTTATATGTGTATTTAAATATATATTACTTTATTTTATACATTATATAAATGCAAATATGTATACATATACAGTATATATACATTGAAAATGTATTTGTCAGTCAACCCTGAACTGAAAAATAGATTATAGCCAGTTGGTAGGTTGATGTGACGATACTGTGTGTGAACTGACTCTAAAAGCAGGCATGCGTCACTGCGGATGGTCAGATTGATAAATAATCTATATGGTAAGGACAAAATGCCTGTCCCTCCATTTGATTTTATTTCTTTGACAACCTGTGCGGGGGGCGGGGGGTTCAATAATTCACTTTGAATGTGCTGCATTAATCAGGGAAATAGTCTAGCATGTTATGCACTTGGGTCAGGGTAACGTAGTGTGAGGACATAAAATATGGTATCAGTGTTTTTTCCACTGCTCAGCATTTTCACCTTCTTCTTTGTATTGCAAGCAACGTCAAAGATTAATGGAATTTTCCAGAACAAGATTAAAGTTACTCCGAATGAATGCAGCATTACTGCATTAGGAAGTAGGGAGATATGTGAGAAAACACATCGCCTCAATTTCATTGTTAGAAAGTATTCACTCTGCCTGGTTCCACTTCCATCCAATCTAACAGCCCAGAAACCCTGACCCAGCTTGAGAGAATGAATGAAATGGGGAAAAATTGCCTATTATGTGACTGTGTCCCATCTTGAAAGTTGATATGTTGTAAAAGATACTGAATGTAAAGTGTACACCACGAGATCAGTGGATCAAATAGTGTGCAAATGATAAACCCAAGCCCAAAAGATATCTTCTCCTCTGGTGCTGCGTGGCTTATTTACATACTCAGCATTTACATACAGATGAAAATGACTTGTCTGGGCATGGAGATTAGTATGCAGCCACACATAATGCATCCTCATCACTTTGTTGAGATGTACAACAGTATTTTAAGTGGATAACATTGTGCTCAGCATTAGATCCATGCAATTGTCATGTCAGGATCACAATAACTGTAATCTACAAAAATTACTGTCAGACTGTATGCTGACTTTGTTATTCTAAAGATCTATTACTATTATTAGGGCCCGAGCGCCAACTCTAAAGGAATTATTATTCCCTATTTCTTTCAGTAAATGTATCTCCTTTTTGAAGGGCTTAACATACTCAAAAGTCTAGTGAAAATTTTAAGGGTTTAGGAATAGGCGCAGAATAATGGCTCGCTCCAAAATAAAAAAAATTGAGCCCCTGCAGTAACTTTAATGTAGACTAACAGAACGTGGTACACATATGTAGCATTTCAAGACAAAAAAGCTCATTGGAGCGATACTCCAAAGTCCTGCCTGCCATTTTGGATTGAAAGTTTGAAATTAGTGTGATTTTGGCCATTTCCACGTCGTACTTTAACAAACTCCTCCTAGACATTTCGTCCAATAAACTTCAAATTTGTTCTATACTATCTTAAGAACTTAGAGATGAAATGTTATCAAAAAAATAGTGTTTCGATTAGTGTAACTTGAGTGTAAATCCTCCAATTGACTCAAAACCTTTCAGGATTCATAAGAATCCAACCCTGATGACATGTACATGCCAATATTGGCTCAAAGTCATAGCGGCCACTGGTGGCAACAGAAAGTAGACATAAAAAATCAAAGTGCAATACTCTGACAAACTCCTCCTAGAGTATGGAAGTATGGACTTCAAATTTGATCTGTAACACCTCCACACCTTACAGATGAAAAGAAAGAACTTTTCGTTAAACACTGTGAGCGTGGCGTACTGAGCCGGCCCCTATACTTTAACCAAGCCCATGTACCCAGGCCACGCCCCCTTATGGCTTTTGAATCGTTTAAGGTAGAGTCTTGTGAGAGATATCATTGAACTCAGCAGTGTTCCTTTTTGATTGCTATGGTTTGACCCGCCCCCTATGCGTTCACCACGCCACTTACATAACTTATGACCCTTTTTACAATTTTCACACAATTTTGTGAGGTGTCATTGAACGCAACAGAGAGTTCCCGTTTTCATTGGTCATGGTTTGGCCCGCCCCCTGTGCTTTGGCCATGACCTTTTCACAGTCAATGAACTGTAGGAGGTAGAGTCTTGTATGAGGTATCATTGAACTCAGCAGGGATTCCCTTTTCATTGGTGAGGATTTGCAGTGCCCTGCAAATGCACGGTCACAAGGAGTGGCATCCGCCAGTAACCCTGACGCGCGCCGAGGAGCAAGGGCCCGTCCAACACTGCTTGCAGCTTTAATTATTATTATTATTATTATTATTATTATTATTATTATTATTATTATTATTATTATTATTATTCTCCATTGACACTGGTGCATACTTTTTTAATTGTTTACAGGGGCTATGCTATGGTGACTGAGAGATACAGGTCGCTGGTTCAATCCCCAAACCAGCAGTATAAAATTTGGGTGGGGAAAGTGAAAGAGCAGTGCTTGTCTCTCCCTCACTACCACCACTGAGGTGCCCTTGAGTAAGGCCCTTAACCCCTCCAGTGGAGCTGCTCAATGGCCAGCAGATCAGACTGTGGTTTTACTGGGCGGCTTCCAGGTGAAACTGTGTGAATGTGACAGACAGGTTGTTGCAAATTAGAAATTGTTCTCAATTGACTTGCCTGGATAAATAAAGGTTATATATATATATATATATATATATATATATATATATATATATATATATATTTTTTTTTTTTTCCATTACAAATCTGTCTGATATTTCAGAACCACAAACAACGCCATGGATTTCTCAATACACATTTAGAATACTAATATTTTAGGGCCATGGCTGGGGTCACACTTCAGTCAGATAAAGGATCAATAAGTCAGGCAGACAAGATTATCATATTCAACTAAACAACCCCTCTGCCCCTAGATGATGGCAGACAAACAAGGGGTAATTGTTTTTTTAATTTGTGGCACATTTCTTCATATAAACGATGTGTCAAGTTAGTGAATGAGTTTCTTGAAATTTTATTGTGTCTATTTGTTTGCAGTGTCTTTTTTAGTGTTTCCTTTCTTAATGCCACCCACCTGTTGTCAATATGGAAAAACATTTTTTTTTTTCATATGCTTGTGTTTTGTTTCCTGGCATCCAGTAGTCACTGCATTCTTGCGTCCGGAAAATAAATCATTTAAACCTTTCAGACATTTTTACAGTTTTTGTATAGATTAACAAACATTAGTCAGCTTTAGAGGTGCTGGTAGCCAGATTTTGTGACCTTTAGAGAGAGCCAGGCTAGCTGTTTCCTTGTTTCCAATCTTTATGCTAAACTAAGCTAACCACATGCTTGCTTTAGCTTCCTAGCATTAGTAATTTCAGCAAGTAAACTCAAAACAATTTACATTTACGTATGAGTGACAAAGCCCTCTGGCACCCATAGTTATTATGACAGGAGAAACAGAGGAAGGCAGGTGACTATAATAGGTTGACAAAAGTTCAAGTTCAACCGCTAAATGTTTCCTTGGAGAGAAATACTGCAGTCACACTTACCTGTTTAAATCTTCAAGGTCAGGGTTTCCCTGTAAGGTCAGAAAACAAATTATTAACTCAACTTGGTGTTGAGGAATGAATTGATATGAATAATTCCCAGATGGTCACATTAGCATTAGAAAAAAACAACTTGTGGAGTTAAACATATGCAAGTCACTGGCCTTGCATTTGTTACATTTGTGTTACACTTCAGCTAATCGGCATACAAAGAACAGGCAGACATTTTAAAGTCTGCTACGCCTGTCTGAACATTATGCTACTCCCCACATTGGAATGTTGTGAGTGCTGGTTGAGGGAGAAACAGTTGTTCTTTTATTTTTAGATGCCACTGAAACTATGATAAACATTGACTAGCATTTATAATGCTGCCTTTCCCAGACTCACTCGAGCCTTTGCCCCCTTCCTGACCTCAAAATCTGTTTATGATGCACAGATGTGGGAACAAAAGTTATGAGGAAGGTGATGATAGTCCAAACCGTCAATGTAAGGAGTTTGGGAGGGGTGAATTGCACTTTGCACAGATTTGTTCTCTCGGGCGCATGGGACAGCATAGCAAAACACAATATCTTGAAACGGTGCCAGCTTTTGTCATGCCAGACTGTGAGTATCCCTCCCCCTGACATTTGTCTCTTTATCAAAAACGCCCCTCAGCCAGCAAGCCAACATCTGTGATCAGCAGAGATTCAGAGATTGTAGCTAACAGCAATCGTCAGTGTGCTGTGGGAACTAAAAAGTATTCAAAGAGTGATGTAACTTCTGCTGGTCCGACACCTCATCTGAAGATTGATATCAGTAGATAAGACTTTAAAAATAAATTTGTGCTGTTTTTAAAACTTCTCAGCAAAACATAAACTGGGGTGAAATGAGAGAAATCCTTGTCAGTTACCTTAGTTTTAAAGTCTGCACACTTAAATGTTTACCATACATTTAATTCACTGTGACACACTTTCATTGTATGATAGTGTGTAATGTTAACACCAGTAACTGTCTTGTATCCTGGGAGAGCGTTGAAATCAATATAGACTTTCATGCACCAAAGACAAACAGAAGAAATAGCTTGCCATCAGTTTCAGAGAAAGAGGTGAAACTTTGATGTGAACACATTAATTGAAATTTGGTTCACAGCCCATTCATAATATGTCAACGTGACCAGCTTCACAGCACAGTCATGAATATTGATTCAGCCTGTTTGTAAGCTTAAAGCTTGGTTTCACTTTTGTCAGAGCTGATGCATCTTGTGCCAGTTTACAGCGCCAGGATACTATAATAAAAGCTCCTCATGATCAATACTGATCCCACTTGAATGAAATCTACAGCGTTTGCTGTGAGGCGGAATACAGATCTCCATGAAGCACACAAGTATGGCTTCCATTCGAGCTGCCCATACATGCCACTGTTAACCCAGTTTCATTGTTGAGCCTTTGCCACAGGCTCCATAGAATATTAGTTTCTGTATGCAGTCTGAATGATAAGAGGCTACGTCCCATTTCAGTTGAGGTATAAAGAGCTACCTCCTGCCTAGCTGGCAGGGAGGTCCTGCTGAGATGAGGGATGTCAGCCTGTCACCCTGACGCATGGCAGCTGTTTCCTGCTTGCCCCAGCTTCTATAAATAGCTAAATATATCACTTAATGTAGGCCATTTGGTCAAACAGAAACTAAACCGGGCATGTGCTCCGGGGCTACATTATTCTCTTTCACCTCAAAGTAATTTCTTATGTACAGGTGTATAAGTCTTTCTTGATATTTTCCTCTTCTTTACCTGTCTTCATGCGGTCTCAGATGGATTCATGACATATTAATTGGCATTCATATAGTTCTATTATGTTATGTCAAGTTCAGACCTTCAGACACAATCAGCTGACCAAGTGTGCAAATCTAATGCAAGTGCAATAGACTTTGTAGAGAAACATATAAATATATCTGTTATTATTCTGCTATCATTTATCATTACAACTATCAGTTGCTATTATAACACTTACTATCATGTGCTACTGTATACTGGTGGTGGACACAATACAGCATGTACAATATAAAGCATTCCAATACAATAGACCTGCAATAACTACCTGCTTGTGAAAACTGCTCTTTTTTAGCTGTTGGTTCTTGTCATAGAGGTATTCAAAATGTCAGTCACACACAACCATATGATTCAACTGAATTACCATAAACTATGGTCTTAAAGACTTACCACAGTGTTAAATCAACACTTCACTGCCAGAGTCTCAACAGGGATTGAGCATTAAATCTTCACAAAGGGAAATGGTGATGATGCTTTTATCGTGCCCGCCACCTGTAAATTCAGAGCAGCCACAAGGCAGGTTGAAGGCTTCACATATCAGTGTCTGTCTTTTGTCTGTATTTCAGCATAATTTACTATCCCACAGTGATAAACCATAGTATTTTTCAGGATTTCTGCATAAACAGACAGTAGTTGTTTTTTTAGCCACACTAGCAGCATGGTTCTATGAATGGCAATGTTTGTCTGTCGGCTGTTTGGCCCACCACATTGGTCCAGACTGAAATATCTCCCAAACTATTGGATGAATTTCCATGACATGTTGTACAGCTATTAATGGTTCAGAGAGGATGACGCCTACTGACTCTGGTAATCCTACAACGTTTCCTCTAGCGCCACCATGAGGTTGACATTTGAAGTTTTGGAACTGTTGAATGGCTTACCTTGAAAGTTTGGACAGACCATGTTCCCCTTAGGATGAGTTGTAAGAACTTAGTGGAAATTAGCAGATGTTTGCATGATAACACACTAAACTAAGATGGTAAACATGGTGAACATTATACCTGCTAAAATCAGCAATCTAACATTGTGACCATGTCAGAATGCTAATATATGCATTTAGCTCAAAGCATCCATATGCCTACATATTGGAATACAGCCTTGAAAAGTTGGACCTTCAGTAGTAGTAGTAGTAGTAGTCTACGTATATTATATAGTCTGTAGCATAGTCTATAGTCAATAAGCACTTTGGGTTAACTGTTGTTTGTTTAAATGTGTTATAAAAATAAAATGATTTGACTTGACTTGACTATATCCTTGACGTTCCATTTCCGGGAATGCTCTGGTGGCGCCGCAGGAAATTACGCCGGATGGATGTATGTCTGTTTCCTTCAGCTTCTTCAACTGGTGGATTTATGACGACTATAGTCCTAAGATCTCTGTAGGGTAAATTCAGACAGATAGCTAGACTATCTGTCCAATCTGAGTTTTCTCTCACTCGTTTTTCTACCATCCCAGAATGTTATGTGGACTAGAATCTTTTACGCACCGCAGCGTGTGGGTGGTTTGGCAAAGCGAGAGTATAGTAGTAGTGACAGTCTGTCAAGTTAACTGTAAAACAATTCTAAAAAGGGTAAAACCTACTACTACTTGCTCTACCATCACACTGGATGACTTTTACATTTGATTGTGCTGTCACAGATTATAATATATCACTGCTGAAAGATGCTCAGTTCAGGACAATTTGCTGTCATTGTTTTGCTATTCTGTTTCATCATTTTGTCACACAGCAAGATCTTGTGGTGACATATGCATTACAACTTTGAAGTATTAATATTATTTATGTTGCTTTATAGTTTAACCCCACTAAATTTCAAAAGGAAATATTTGACTTTTTTCTCCACTACAATTATTTGAAAGCTGTAGTTATTTTGGAGATTTAGATTTTGCCTACAAACCATTTGATTTGAACAAATAAAAAATTATATTGTCTGCATTAAAATAGCTCAGCAGTACATAATTAGGCTCACATTAACTGGAATTGTTAAAATACTGTTTACACATGAATGCATGATAATAAAATAATTGAAAGGGGCCATTCTGAAATATGAATAATTGTTTCTTTCTTTTAAACACATTTTGTTGAAGCAAACTTTTGAATTAATCTTAACTTGTACAGAGTATTTTCCATTAAAGCATCACTATTTTGACTTAAGAAAAGAACTTGAGTACTTCTTCCAACACTGGCCAGATCCTCCCAAGCTGAAAATGTAAACGTTTCAAAACTAAATTATTTGTGCATTTGGTTTCAGTATTTCTTTTAAAGCCTATATGCAGGTAGTGAATACACGCTGCAAGAGGGGCCGTTAGGCTACCAACTAACAAGGTCACACCAGGTAAGCATGTTGAAGCCTTGAAATGACGAATCCTTATCCTGTCAATGCCTTTTAATGCTGTAATGGTGGGATTTCATTGACTTACAAATGGCAACATTTTTTTCAAAAAAGCTTTATTTAGAATGGGATAGATGATAGTTACTGTAGATTGATATGTTAACTGAGGTGTTATTAAAGTGTGGGTTCGACTGTCTGAATGATTTCCTGCCTGTGTCTGTCTGTATCCATTCTACACAGGAGTATCTCAACTGCTTAAGGATTGCCTTTCCATGTAGAGATTTTCCCCTTCTTTTTAAAGGTATTAGTGGAAAACCGTAAACAGTTTTTTATTATTTGTATTTTTCTCTTTAGCCAATTGTGCGTAATCCCCATGGGGGAGCTTAAGAGTTAGATTTCTGGCATAGCTTTATCTTCACATAACGGCCACAGACAAATGGAGTGTGTCTCATTATGACTATAAGCCACACATTTGGACTAAAAGGCAAAGACAAGCAAGCTAGTTGAGAGAGAAGACAGCAGCTCAGACAGTGAGCATTGATAAAGCCAGGCACTGCAATCAATTCCAGATCCAGCTTAGTCTCATTTACTTGCACATGCAAGGAAACACACACTATATACATCCATGATGTAAATGGTGTTAGCATGTGTGGTGATGTTTGATCCTCAGGTCCTTGCTGGCCTTTGGAGGTCTCAAGTGAATCCTGCCTGAACTTCCTGGTAGACAGATCCATCAGCTTGCATGTACTTTGCTACCGTTAACTTTTTGTGTATACATGCTGGTGACAGAAAACAGGCTGCGTCTCCGCCATTCCACCTCCCAATGTCTTTTCTATGAAATGGCATCCATCAAATTTAATGGACTGTAATCATCACCACAAATACACTGTCACACGTTCCACTGCTCGCTCCTGAGTATTCAACTCCCAGTCAATGGGACGTAAAGAGACAAGCGTGGGGAACACAATTTCCCATATCATTAACGACTCCAAGTAAGAATTGGAAGACAATCCAAAAACTTACCATTTTTAAAATTTAAAAATGTTGTCTTTGGGGACTGCAGCGGAGAAACGTTTATCAGATGTGCACGAGACACATAGTCAATACTATTGACAGTTTATTTCGGGAACCTTGTCATCTTGTGAAATAAGTCTTATTAAAGTATGCCACTCAATACCAACAGATCTGCTGTTTGGTAGATTCATTTTCCAAGCAGCCAATCCTGCCAGGTTAAAATCCGGGTTCAGTGTATATATCTACTTATCTCCAAGCTGTATGCTGCTGGACATCTGTTTATAGGCTACAACACACAGGCAAACACACACGCACACACACACACACACACACACACACACACACACACACACACACACACTACTCTTTCAGTGCCTGGCATGGCAGCGCTCCAAAAAATATGTCCCTGAAGTATTTATGTGTTTGATAGGATGTTTTAGCTGTAGCATCCCCAGAAGACAATTTGTAGACCTCAACAGATGGAGAAGTCCAATTAGAAAGGGGCGAATGAATGGGAGAGATGGGAGACAAACGTTCCAACTCCTTCTCTCTCCCTCAGGAAAGACTGCTAATCTTAGAGTACAGGTACAAAACCAACATCACTTCTGTTTTTGAGGGGAAACATTTAAAAAAGAGAGAAATTAAAGATAGAAAGCCGGCTGGAAAACAAGCACCTGTGATTTGATTTCTTAACAAAACACAGTCAAAGAGGAGCGCGTTAAAATTGATAGAGCTTTCTCACACTCCACATCTACAGTATGTAAAAATATCTCCTTCTGTTGTCTGATTCTTCAAGGGCAGACATCCCACAAAGCAATTGCCTTGCCATTAGCCAAGACCAAAAAAGGGAGAAGAAATGAAAAAGTGCTTAAATATAGCAACCCCCAGGGATAGTGGGAGGGAGGGCGTGCTGTAGTGTGATTAAAATGAATAACCTTCATTCAGTCACGATTGTTAACGGTACATTCAAATGTGCTGTATGTGGTTGAGCCAAAGCTGTGCCTTTTCACCGCCTATCTTTAGAGTGTTACTGTAACATTATTCATCAGGCGGCCTGCCCTCTGCAGTGACAAAGACGTAAATAAATATATGGGACATAAATAATGGGAGTTATGTCATTAAGTGCACATACTTTCTTCTGCTGGCCCAGGCTCAGTTTAATTCAGGCTTTAGCCATCTCCGCTGTGCAAGCAGACATAGCTATATAGGCCCATTGACTGATAGATTGTGTGGATGGAAGACCAATTTTCATCATCAAAATGACCTTCCAGGCCATGGCCCTGAGTTATTATTTTTCGTGTCATTTTTTGATTTGACAGGAGAAGTCTCGTGGAGTGAAATGGGAAATGTAATGATGTCCCCATGCACATGAAGTAGTGTGGTGCAGGTGGGGAGATGGTGGATATGGCTGCAGCTACCAGCTCTACTCTGCCCCAGGGGCCAGTCAGCAGCTGTTAGTAGAGATGCTCCTCTTCCCAATACTTCCCCACAGGTTCTCGCTGGTTCCTGGTACTCGTTGTTATCTGGTCTTGCTGCTGTCGCCAACCTGGCTGCTGTCCACACTCTCAGAGAGAGCACTCAGTACATGTTTACGCTTCACTACTCTTTCTGTCTCATCCCAACCTCTGCCATTCCCTCAGCTTCACTGTGAGATTTTGAAGTGTTCCTTTGAACTTGCAGCTGTTTTTTTTTAAACGGATGAAATTTATACCTTGATGTTTGTTTCAAAGACAGGACCCTCTGAGGAATTTGAAATTTATATTTCACTGGTTCGACAAATAATCTGAGGCCATTTCTGTGTTGAGTTCTGTGTCTACTTTCTATACAGTATCCCATGCTATGTATTACTGTATTGCTGCGTGATAGTGTAGTTTTGCATTTACAGGAAGCAAACACAAAGATGAGGGGCTGCAGCTTTTTTGTGTAAAAAGCTGATCTAAACAATTTAAAGTTGCAACTTAAACAGAATCTATAGGTTTTCTGGTTTTGAGCATGGAGAAAATCAATCTTTTCTCCTCAATATATATATATATATATATATATATATATATATATATATGTATATATCCTAAATATATTTTGCCTGCTGGGCATTACTTTGTTTGCTTCTTTTTTAATCTTTTATAGTAACATTGACCTGCCCTGAGACTGCAGAATGATAGTCAAGCAATTATGAAAGTTAATTCTTGACTTTGGGAATAGTAGTTTGACTAAACAATTCCATATAATGTCCACTTACTACTTAAGCTTTTTCTTCATCAGTTGATGGAGTCTGCTCAGTTGTCTGAAAAATGAATCTGGGAGCTCAGTAGTTTTGAAATTGACACATTCACAGGTTCCATCTTCTAAAATGAGAGGAAGTGCTGCTTTTCTTTGTCTTCTATAATTCACATTTGAATAACCTTTCAATTCAGAAATGTTGGTTAAGACATCAGACTTCCGGTCTGGTAATGAGCGTTTTCAATTCAATTTTCAAATTAACATTTAATAGTTAAAACAGTAAGTGAGAGACAAAAAAACAAAACCTTCCCTGACTGGTGAATGCCCACGACTTTGAGACTCCACACTTCTAGTTTTTAACTCAGGACGTGTGGTTTAAATTTAAAGACTCCATGCACAGATAACCCTGATGACAGAGCCACAGAAGACATCACACCATATGATGTATTTTACAAGCTGAGTACTCCTCACCATGAGGAAACTAATCTTCATGTGTAAAGTTGGTGGAGTGCCCCTTTAATACAAATTGGCACTCAATAGATGACTAGGTACTGAAAATAATCAGTAAACCCAGCTCTAAATGCTAAAACTGGCACTTTTGAATTAAACACCCTGTACATGTTTCTTCACGGTAGGTGTAATATTACCAGAATTCCAGATATAGTCCAGAATCCAGTGACTCTGTTCTGTGGCCATTAAAAAAAGCAGATTTTTAGATACTGTAGCTGACTGCACACACTGCAAACTCAGAGTTAAGAGGCTGTTTGGTGGAGGGCGCTGATATCCAGCGGCTGCTCTGTGGAATCGCACATCAAAGTTAATCTTACACCGTCTGCTCTGGCACCGCGGAGCACTAATCTGCTGTCAGTGTAATGAGGCTCCTGGACCAGTTCCCCTTTCCAACGCAGAGGCATTAATCCGCAAGAACTTTCACGTTTTTCCTCTCCTCCATCACCTAACCACACAATAAAAGGTCACATGGTTCACTGTGAAATCTCATGTGGTCAATACTAGTTGATTATTTGCATTGATCATTATGTACAGCATATGCCAGTAGGAAGCCAGTTTGGTCCATGGTGAGGAGGAACATTGCAGAATACAAAACAAAAACAACATCGTGATAAACTCAATTTTTTTGAGATTTGAAGAAGTCACATTGAAGCTTTAAACCTTTTTTGGACCAAACGATGATTCAAATTTTTGAGAAAATGCTTGCCAAAATATAGTAATACATAGTATACATCAAAATGACTTTAGAAATCTCCCTTTAAAGGCATAGACTTTAGACAAATAATAACAGCATTTATCAACTACTTTGTTGGCGCAGTGGAAGCATGTTGTGACGAGTAAACTGATCTTGTAAAATAGCCAAGGTTCCTCTTTAAGAATGAAAAGTAAGAACATCCCAAAGTTAGAATAATTAGCTTAAATTGCAACATGGTGATGACTTCACTCCTCGCTGTCTATCAGTATCTCTGACTTAGCAAACAAAGCCATAATCAAATTCCGACATCAAATCCTAACATATCACTGCAATGTGCCAAAATCAGATACAATTTCATATAAATAAGGTTCTATGAATTCCAAAAAACAAAGGTAAAATAAGCGGTGATGAATTGGAATGAAGTTGGCTAGAAGATGTTACATAGAATTAGGTGATCATTGTAACCATATGCTTCATAAACCGGCAAAATAACAAGTGCATGGTGGACGGCATAAGACAACAGAAGTGTTACATTTTTGAACTTTTATTTATACTGTTATAGTTTTATTTATCCACTTGTGTGAGCTTCTTACACAGACAAGACAATGTTCTCACTCAAGAGACGTGTCACACATAACTAATGCTGCTATTAACACAGACGTTTTTCTTATTGGTCATCTATAAATGTCAGTGATTTCACCTTTAACCCCACCTCATGTGAGGTAACTTGCTGCCTGCTTAATCAAAGCTTTCTGTGTTCAAGATGTTGCCCCCACTCTCTCACCTGCATGCCGATTAACCTATGATGAATACGGAATTAGTTCATTAGCATAATCACTTGAGTGTCTGATGATTTCATTTTATTATCACGTTCTCTCATAATCCATAGCTCTGGCGCCCCTTTGTGCTTTCAACCCCTCTTTCATGTTCCTTTGCCCTCCCCATTCAGCCATGAAGCAGTGTAAATGCATTATCAAAGTATTATACTGACATTGTGGGAATATATTTTTAGCCCCTGGCTTTCTAAACTAATGTAAGGAGGATGGCAGAAGTCTAAACATGGAATGACAAATTAGACTGTGAGCGAGGCCTTAACTCAGTTTACCTAGTTTCATCATGTGCTGATTGATCGAAGACTTGCATCATCCAGACCTCCCCCTGACGCACACAAATTATTGCTCTCACATCTGCTGTATGCAGGATAGCATACTACAGTATTTGATGGGTCCATGTGGATACTTAACCCTTGTAAAAAAACTTCTATTAATACAGAACAGTCATTTGTCTTGTGATTAAAAGAAATTGCCACAAGGAATTGGTTGTGATCAAAATAGTGGAGTAAATGTCACTTGGCACATAATAGCAGTGGAATAGGGATGTTTTTTTTTGCATAGGACAGCAGTTGTGTCAGCAGGTGTACAGTAGACTCAGACTGGAGAAAAGCAGAAGAGAAGAAAAATGTCAAGCAGGGCTGTGCTAGCACTGCAGGATAATAGAAAAGGAGGAGAAAAAGAAAGAGAATGAAGCGTTTCATCTCCATCTCATAGTTAGAGGCAGACAGGTCCAGGCAGAGGAAGGGTGAGTCAAAGTCAGGAATGGAAGAGCAGTAGAGAGGAAAGCTTTTTATCATCCCTGACTCTTAAGAAGATCTCCCAAATGAGAGAGGGCGTGCATGCTAATGTCAAAGCCGCGGTGATAACTAGCCGCCTGGTTTCGCGGGGTGAGGGTTAAGCTGGGATTTGGAGGGCTGAGTGAATACATGTTTGATATGTGAGCGAGCGAGAGATGAGGTGCCTTTGCCAAAGCTATACGTGCGGGATTATTCTATAGGGTTTATCTGTGTGTGCATGGTTAAAAAAAAAAGAGGAATTTATTGGTTCTGTGTAGTTCCTGAGACTCCACGGTGAACCCCTAGCTGGAAGATCAAAGCCACATTGACACTGCTGCATCACAAAGTCTTCATTTACAATGCATTAACTCTAACTGGCATGTAGCTGTGCATGCTAGGGCTGTTTCTTTGAACTTCACATGCTAACATTCAGCTCTACCCATCTCCTTTCACAAATCTGCAGAGACTGAATCTCAGCTGGACTGGGGAAAGCATAAAAAATGAATCTTTTACATCTGCTCTGCACTTCATATTGCTGCATTTCAACATCCAGTCAGAGCATTGTAGTCTGTGCATTTTTGTGATGTTCATCTATCTCAAAGTTGTCCTACCCTGTGGCTATTGTTCGCAGTAGCTCATACTTGAGTGCTCTGTTTTTCCTACCACATGTATTACACTAGGCAGTGCGGTCCTCCGGCTTCCTTCTATCTCTGCTTTCCCATCACCCCATTATGTTGTGTAGTTCTGCCAACCTTTCCTTCATTCCCTTATCACCTGCAGTGAAAATCTAGCAGGCTAATCCCAGAGCCTGTGGGATTCCCCCTCTATAATGATGTATATCTGAGGGATAGCATCAGAGCAGAGTCCTATCAGCCCACACACTCTTAATCCCATCAGTCTTTGGTGTCCAAACCCAAGAGAGGCAGTGTTTTGGATGTTGTGCTCCCGGGCTGCAGCCAGCGATACAGTGCAGAACATCAGGAATGATACGTGGTGTTTAGGGATCATGTTGGAGACCAAGTTCATTTATTGTGCTTTTGATTCTCGAAACCTTGTGGTGTATCTCTCCCAAGGATTGCATTGCAGTGGTACATACTGTAGCCGTGCCACTGCATTGAAAAGTTCCTGCTGGGTGTTACCCACTAGTAATGCTGCAAGTCTCTGTAGCATTACACAATTTATTTTACGGTCTGTTTATGGTGGAGATAGATAAATACAAAATGTGCTTAATATTTCAACATGCTGACCAAAACAGATTTGCATTTGTTTCATCAATACTGTAGTTTTATGGTACACCAGAGACAGTTTTCCTTTACTTAGCTTTGTTAATCTGTAAATGCGGCAGTCTCTGTTTTCTGCATTTCTCTTTTCTCACTCTATGGTCAGATTCATGATGCCTATTGGTACAGAAAAGAACGATCATATAGCCGTTCTTTTCTCTTTTTTACACACTAAATTTTTATGAAGATTCTTAATATGACACAAGAACCCTCAAGACCTCTCCTCAGTACTCCATAAATCTTGCAATCTTCTCAAATACACGCCAGAAAATTGATATCTTCTTGTCACTCATGTTCGTATGCCTCATGCTGACATGCAGGCTGGGTAATCCATTTTCTTCAGATTCTGAGTTCATAGTTGTATGAGCATGATGGAGTTCAGGAGGAAAATTACATTTTTTTGGTACATCTATTATTTAACTGTCAGCAAGGATGAATATTGTGCTCTTTCAGCCTTGTGGAGAAGGAACAGAGAACCGTCCTGTTTCTCCTGCTCATGCCTTGTAACGAAATAGAGCCTTTCTCGGTTGGTCAGTGTAGGATTCCATCACTTATATGTCAGGTCCTCAGATAACATTTTATTGTTGTGTTCACTCTGACACTCTTTGATCCTCTGCTGTGGCTTCAAATTTTACATCACGTCAGCAGTACATCTCACCAATTTTAAGGATATCCTATACTTCCTGACCTTGCCACTCTCCCGTTGTCTCTGCCCTTATTCAATGCCTCTTTTTGTCATTTATCAACTTTGATTGGTACAGTCAGTTTCAGGACAATTGACAAGTTTTGGTCTCCCAGGTTTGGAGGGCTTATCTGTGCTGTAGAAACCATTGAACTATGAAAATGAGTGAATTACCTCAGGAAGCACTGCTATCGAGCTTGGTGTGCTATTGGATGGTTGGTGAAGGTCACACAGGAAATCATGCCTTCACTGAATTGTCAAAGACAGGCTGATGACACACGATGCAGAGAGCATGTTTGCAATTCACCAATCTCGTCTTTTTTAAATTATAAAAAATGCTAAAGCCATGCCACACTAAAAGTGGTTGACCTTGACATTTTTTCCACATTAAAGTGCTTTTTTAAATTGTTTTAGCATCTCAAAGAGCGCTTCATAGTAACTCCAATGTGACATAACATGCACAACAGATGCCAGCGAGTCCAGTGAATGTGCCTCACGGCCATTTCTCTCACTTGCAGATAATAAGAAACAAACGCAGAGTGAGGTGTGAATTCGAATCAGTCTCAATTAAGAAGGTGAGATAAAATAAATTTGAGACTTAGATTATCTGATGGCAGGCCCATGAGCAATTATTGGCATGAAACAACGTATATAGATGGTGCAAGAGATAGTCCAGTGGGCTTAATTCATCTTGATTCTAATCAGCTGATGAATCAAAATGCTTAATGTATTAATCAAATTAGTTACGTTCTTTTGCTCCTTATTGAAATATCAAAGTAGATGAAAGTGCAGTTTGATGAGATTCAATGTCTTTACCATGACCGATTTAATAGAATGGCACTACACAGTTCAGCAGTTCCAGTATCTTTATCCCAGTTTTTTTTTTCATTTGCACACTTTGACCATCATTGCTCACATCAGTGGAATCCCATGTTGCAAGGCCATTCCTTCCTTTTGCTTTTATTATTGCACATTACTACAGTGACTTCTGCAAGAGGCAGGTTTATTTCACGGTAAAACCCAGGATGTGAAAGCTCGAAGTAACATGACAGAGGTGCCAGTGGATAATTGGATTTTAACACTGGTGACAAAGCCCTCTCAGCTGAAAGATCTGCCACAATCCTTCTTAGATCCTAATTGTCAGCCCTGCTAAGCTGTTGGCATTCATCTCAACTGGGGTGTGAGTTGGTGGGACAGAAGGACAAAGTTCAGACCACGATGATTACATCAGAAAATTTATCCTGTGCTCTTCTCACTTAAGAGGGGTTTTTAAGTGTTGCCTTTCTGCTGCCAACCTCCAAACTCTTTGATAGATTGGTTTATTTCGTTGCAGCAGACGCAGCAGTGCAAATGATCAGATGAGGTCAGATTTAATATTAAGGCTCATTTTACCTGGATATTATTTCTTTCATTTTGTTTGATTCAAGAAAAAGGAAAAACTGCCCTGTCTCTGAGAAGAGAAACAAACAAATGACGTGTCTGTAAAGTCATCCAGAATTCTTTTTTTTCTTCTTGTTCTTCGCTCGCTTCCCACTAACCAGATGGTAGTCAGATTTCAGACACAGGGTTCTGGAATACAATCAAGGAACAAGATTGCTTGTTTAGGAAGGGGGATTGGTTTAACTACATTATATGTCAAATTAAAGGCCTCTTTACACACGCATGCACGCACACAAGCGTATGTTTCCTGTGACTACTTTGGACTACACGTGTGTGTGTGTGTGTGTGTGTGTGTGTGTGTGTGTGTGTGTGTGTGTGTGTGTGTGTGTTCCTGTCTGTCCAGGCGTGTCCATGTCTTTTGGTGTCGCCACTCGCTGTGAGACGGTGAGGTCATGTACCGAAATCTGTCTCAGAGCACCCCCCGATGGAATACCACACCGTTTTTAAGGTCAACCGCACAAACTCTGCCACGCAGGTTGATACAGGGCTCATGAATGTTTGATTGGTCTATTATCTGAGCCTAGGTGGGGACATTCATCCCCCGCTTCTGGAATTCAAATATTCCTTTAAGTCTGACATTTCTCCTACACCGTATGAGGCAAACCCCCAGTTTCCGTTTACACTGCGCCGGGCTTCATCTGCAATGCTGTCATCTCACTCTAGGACAATTGTACAGCATGCTTTTTGAGATCGGTGTGAGCGCAGTATGGTTTCAGGTGGGTGGAACTGGTGAACTGATACTCAGTCATTCCGACACCCCTCTTCCTCCTATGCAGGTTGGATAAGGATCTGGTCATCCATCTTTGTGTCTCACCCATGTCAGCTCAGGGTAGCAAACGTGGGTACCTGGTAGTCGGAGACAAGAAGAACAAAGCAGGAACATTACTTTAATCTCTCGTTGCTTCTAATTCCTGCCCCTGCCGTCATCCAGGAGGCAGAGCTTTGTGCATCTCAGCTTCCCCCATATGAACAATCCATCACTGTTAGGGTTTCTCTCCAGAGTGTGCTTGCGCCTTTCTTTTTTCACCTGCTCACTGCTTTGCTTTCAAAAGAAAGGACCACAATTTATTGCATTCCACTGATGACTGTTCTTGTTTTTACATCCAGCAGCATCTTGCCACTCCTCCCATTGGAATAAAACACATGGGAACAGTCACCTCTATGTGAGAGAAAGCTTTGCTGCATTTTTTTAATGTGGATCTCTTAATACGTTTTCAAAGGTACATCCGGAATCTGTAATGGACCTGCTGTCAGGCATTGTCGGTAATTAGATAGGAAAATTACTTGACCTGTAATGAATTGTTAAACAAATGACATCTGTGTAAGATTACTCAACTCGAAAGCAAACTGTTGTACATGAGGTCCCATCAAGCATGATATTAAAATGTCCACTTTTACATCTTTCCGCCCAAGCTCTGTAAAAGCCCAGGCTGTTGGGCCCAACGTGATGGAAACCTGAGGCTAATGACTCAAGCAGACGGCCGTGGGCATTAGACAACTTCATTTATGAAAAAGTCAACCTCCCGTGTAGCGATACATTCACATTACCCTGCCTCACTTGAGAGACACACGGCTGTCACAGCCACTGAGCAATGCTGATGTCCTTTCCTACCTGCATTCATCTTACTCTCAGGAGGTAATGGTCTTCTCAGGTCATTTGCACGTTAGGGTCTAGATCATTCATCTCGCCCACCTGCAATCCTATGGATGCATATGGATTGCAGATTCTCAGCAGCACATAGGGGGATGTTTAAAAGACAAGGAAAACACACATGCTCTAAATCATTTATTTCCACTCTCTCTCTAAAGTCCCAGTGTCTGCAGAGGGCTATTCATGAGCATTCCGGTCATGTTCAAATGATTTGTGGGTATAATTTGCTGTTTTGTGCCTTGGAGAAGTCAGGGTTTGTTCTTTAATTATTTTGTGATGTTGAATGATAATCACCTTTCTATGTGGCAACAGATTGTCTAAATTTAGCTGCAAGTGTTATCAGTGCTATGTTTGTTAGTTTTGGTGGTATTGGCTGGTGAGTGGTAGAGGTGTTTAGTACATGTACAAACATCATCTACACACATCTAAAAACACTGAAATTCTAAACCAACTTAAACTGAACCATATTTACTGAATCACCATTGTCACAAATTAATCAGTAGCTTTTAGTACATTTAAATACCACAAAGCCAAAGAAATACAACAAAACTGTCTCTGTGCTTAGCCATTAAGCTTACCCTAACAGTGTCTGTACATAGTTTCAACTGAAGGTATAAGTTTGAACCAGCGACATACAACAACTATTACTACTGAACAGAATCAGTGGTAAATGTTGTCACTATGAACACAGATTGGTTCATCTACTGTTGTGCGCACTGAACGGTATTGTAAGTTCTTAGTAAAGACAAAGTAAGCAAACTACAGTATAATTCCTAAGAATCTTTGAAATAACTAATAAACAAAAACAATTCAAAGCAGGGGTTTTGTAATTTTCACCTCTAGAAAGTGGCATTGGAAGTATAGGTAAATGTAAAGAAAGTAAGATCATGAAGACAGTTTTATTTTAGCTTTATCTAGAACGCAGAAATGCCCAACTTTCTGATAGAAGACAGGCACATTAATCTTTTTAATGGGGATGATTCAGTCATATCTGACATATGTACAACCATTAATCTACTAATGCTAAATGTAGACTGTTCAACATTTGTATAATGTTGAAAAATGTCATGTTTGTGCTTGTGCACAATTTCCAAAGAGGTGCTTTTCGTTTTATCTCTAACATTAATTGTTTTCATGGTTTCACTGCATTCACTATTCAAGGTCCATTTGGATGTGGGAAGGAGAACAAATCACATGAGGGCCTGTTACTGAGGCCCACACATTTAAAAACCTTTTCTCCAGGGTTTTGGCACCATACTGTTCCCTTCCCCCTTTACTTAATGTGATACTACTCCTTGTATCTTTCTCAAGCTGTTTTGCTTACAGAGGTCACAGGGGACATGTTGCACATTTGGTCATGATGTGAAAGCATTAGTCGGTGCCAGCAGGTGTGTAATTATATATGAAACAGGGTTTTAAAAGAGGAACATCACGATGGCATGTAGAAAGTAGGCCAGGGAGAAGAGACTTCAGAAAAGTCCTATTTATTCCTCACCCACTTCAAATGTGTGACTTCGTATTTTAAGTTGTGAAATAATCCAAGGTCATTTCAACTATTTCAAGTCTATTAAAAATAACATTAAACACACAACAACTTAACATGATGAAACAAGGCTCCAGGGCAGATTCTTTCAAAGGAATAATATTATTTTTTTCTCATTTTCCTACCCAGTGTGCTCACTGTTGTCTGTTTTATGTATTTCAGGTATGGTGACATGGTGCCAAAAACAATCGTGGGGAAGGTGTTTGGGTCCATATGCTCTCTGAGTGGGGTGCTGGTCATCGCCTTGCCTGTCCCTGTCATAGTGTCAAACTTCAGCCGTATCTACCACCAAAGCCAGCGGGCAGAGAAACGGCGAGCCCAGAGGGTACTTACTCTCCCCCTCCCACTGCCTCCCTCTTCCCTTTTCTTACTATCTCTCTTTATTTTGCTTCTGTCTGCCTCTTTCCTGTGCCCCTGTCTTATCCGCACGTAACAGAATGACAGGGCAAACACTATCTTCCAGAATATTAATTTTTTTATTGTGTTCCTGTGTATTGGGTGGGCTCAACTTCCTTGAATGTATTTCAGTGGGAGAAAGAAATAAGAGAGGGAACGACAATGACTGAACAAATGATCTTCAGAGTATAGTGTCAGCAGCTTTTCAATAGCAATGTGTGTATTTCTTTCTAAAAGTGTTTGCTAAGGAAAAATGTCCTAATCATAGAGTTAAGCATGGCCTCTCCCCACTAAATACTGTGGCTGCCAGAGGGGGACAGAGTCAATTAGTGTGACAGACAAACCGTCAGAGGCTAAAACAGAGGTCTGTTTTTTCAAACAGAAAGCTCGGCTTGGTAAAATCCGCTCTGCGAAGATTCGAGGCACTAATGTCTATATGCGCTACAAACAAAATGGGCTCCTGATCAACTCACTGGAGGAGGTAACGGGACCAAGCACCGGCTTGGGGGCTGACTGACCGGGGCCATGCTGACGCTTGCATGCCGCTCTGCTCGGGGGCCATGCCACTACACACTGGGGAGGGGGGGCTGTTCATGCTGTAACACAGGGGCTGCTGTCATTCCAGTGCTTCAGTGTATTTGTCCTCTCTCTTACATCACACCTCTTAGCTGCAGCATTGACATGCTTCCTCAACACTCTCTTTCTATCCAAACAGCAGGAGGGCCAGGCAGGCACACTTGCCTTCTGGCGGAGCACAGCCATTACAGTCACACTAACTCATGACCAAGCTCTGCATGTCTGTCCAACAGGGTTTGGAGGGGAAGGAGGGAACCAAAGGCTTACTGGACAGTAGGTTGCCTATGGAGGCTGTCTGCTCGGCCCGCATCTCCTCTAAACTCTGTTTTTGATCTGCTGTGTGTTCTGTGTGTTATTTCTAGAGCATCAAGGTTGTAACTAACACAACATACCTTCCATCCCAGAGCCGTGCAGCGCTCCATCTTAAGTGTGTAGTGTTGTTTTTGTCCAGATTCTGTGATGTGTTTGGTGCAATCTGTTCGATCTGTGTCTAAGTGTGCCACTGCTGTTGCACTGAAATGAGGTCTAATTTGACTTTTTGGGTTATTCTCACCAAATCAGCGAAAGAATGGTAAAACCATCAGTCAAACATGTAGTAGTCAGCCACTGTCTCTATGCATCTCTAAAACATCCTCATCTCACTAGGTTGTCAGTAGATTGGCTGCCGTGCTACAGATCAGCATTTCAACCCTCAATGCTTTGCGTAGTCTCCACTGCATCACCGAGCTAGCTGTTGCCTGAGACTATGTTTCCATGTAAAATCTAAACCTGTTCATCTACACTTTTGTTGTTTTATTCTTTGTGTGTTCGAAGGCCTCCAAGGAGGCAGGACGAGCCCTGGTGGCGAAGGCCCCCAGCCCTCCTTTTGAGAGCCAACATAATCACCTGCTGCACTGCCTGGAGAAAACCACGGTAAAAACTCAAATTTTTCTAAAACTTAAAATCTCACTTGCCACTCACTTTGACATCTTTCAATTTCATTATCTTGGTAACAGACTTTAGACACTTTGAAATAGCTCACTCTGATTTATTTTTTATTTGATGTTAAATAGCATCACTTATGTCTCAGTAGTGATAGTCTATTACAGTGTGTTGCAAACTGAAACGTAGTGAGTTTTTTCGTTCATTCACAAACTTTACAATCTATTCTATATGCAACACGACTTAAAAATAGCTGTAAATGGGGCTGGGAACTGTTGAGTCCCCTCGCCAGCATTACATGCTAAAGATAACATGACTCAGCCAGGCATTAACCTTGTTCCCTCCAAACAAAGCAGCATACTTCATTTTAACACTGTATATAATTTAGAGATACAGTGAGAGGCTCTTTAATGCTTGGCTCTGACATTAGTTCTACACGCCAAACCCTGCACAGAGACATGGACAGGCAGTAAATCATTCTGCTACCTTACAGATGATACTTCCCCCAGTGAAAGGCTTGATGGTTGTCTGGGAAAAGCTCCATAAAGATTTCATGCCATTCAGACAGCACCACACATGTTTTATATTAAGTCCCTCATGGTGTGCCTTATAGATGGCAGGAGTGACAGAGGGGAGGTATAAGTAAGGAGTCACGATGCATCAGATTCTGCATAGTCTCACTCTGCCACCTGCTGGCTAAGCCTGAAGCACACATGAAGCCTGACCTTCAAGTCATTCTCATTTGTCACAGGGATAACAGTTGTGAATGTTTTTCACAGATGGCACTTAATATGGACATCTGGGCCAATATATTTCTATTCTCTTGATGATTCATTTTCCAATTATTAAACAATTTTGCTGTGGATTCTGTTCAGTCTGTTTAGTCTTTACTGTGAAACATCTTTAGTCATTATTTAGCAGAGCCAATCATTGATGTAATAATAGAGTGATTCATGAGCAACATTGAAACAAAATTTTCCACCGTCTTCCTCTGCAGAACCACGAGTTTGTCGACGAGCAGACGTTTCAGGCTAACTGCATGGAGATCTCTGTGATGAACAAGTCAGGGTCTCGTGCGTCCTCACTGTCCTCGTCTCCACACGGCCTCAGCTCGTGCTGTTCTCGGCGCCACAGGAAGAAGAGCAGCTTCAGTCTGCCCAGCACAAACAACCAGGAGCTCAGCACCATACAGATAAGAGAGAGGCCTGTGGTCAACAGGTAGTATCTCAGTCTTGCTCTTTTGTCTGTCTTTACATCTCTGTTGCTCTCAACTCACTCACACCAAATACACACATATGATGCACACAGCTGATCCTGTACTGTATAAGACAAGATAAACTTTATTGAATCCACGCTAGGAAAGGAAGTCATGGATTCATTTATACAGATATATAAACAAGTATATATTATAAGGAAGTAAAAAAAAACGTTTTGTTGCTATCCAATAAAAAGTACCTCCATATTTAGTTTTTAGGGTTTCAGGTAAACAACAGAGAGATACATGATTTTGATTGGACAGCGACCACATGTAAGTTCAAAGCAAGTGTGACTTTTTGTGACATGTTGCGTTTCATAAGTGAGGCACTTTCACATTGCATATGGTAGTCAAGTTCAGCCAAATCATTTATTTATTTATTTTACCTATACCTCTACCTCTAACGGTATAGTTTTGGTTTTATTTATTTATGGTTGTCTCTGGGATTTCTGCTTCCAACCAAAGACCTTAAAAGTGAATTGAATAAAGAATAATAGAAAAATAGAAAAACAACATGTCCCATCACTGTTAATCCACAGACATTGCTGTTTTCAGTGGAACTTCTTTCTACCAAAGAAATAGTCCTTTCTCTCTATGAAAACAGCTTGTTTGTTGGATAATCCACTGCAACTAGGACACAGTATCTGGTGTTGCTGTTAAATGTATTTTTTTATGTTTTAAGCAGTTCTAATGAAATTTGGTTCACCTTATCATATTGGGGCTCAGCGTAATTGTCAGAGATGGATATCTCAGAATACAGGCATGTGCTGTAAAACCAAAACTGTTATTTCTTGATATCACAAGCACCAAGTGAGAAAACTTGTTATTTCATAAATTAGGTGAATTAACACCCATTTATCAGATTATGAAAGATTTCATTCATATAGGTGAGGATTCTTTTGTTTTTCTTTGATTTATATAGTCAGTCTCAACCGTTATATGCACAGTCCTCCTAAACAGTATTTTCTTTAGACTGTGACAAAAGCTGTGGAGGTTCACACTGAAAACTGATGACCAACATAAGCCAAAGCTCCTTTATATTTTTACTCTGTAAAAAGAACGTGAATATTTTTGTATCCTGGCTTTTATACTGTACAGTATAAGAATAAAGTGTAATACATTCACAAGGTCAAGACTCTCACCCTCTTTCATCCTGTGTTTCTTTTACAGCCGCTCCAGCCTGAATGCCAAACTTGATGAGACTGTGCCCTTGAAATGTGACAAACCTTACATCACTCCTTCCATGGTCAGCCTATCTGCACCGGTGGTGACCTCATCGGACGGACACGGTTCCACCACCACCACCGCATACTCTCAGAGCAACATTGTCCGAGTATCTGCCTTGTAGATGTCATGCTTATCTGGTCAGCTAACTGGTCTCAAGAAGCACCAGATGCTGAGGAGAGGGACCACCGAGCATCAACCTGCCATAATTTAGAGGGATTATAAACTTCAAATCTGGGTTTTTAAATTAGTGATCTCATCTGATGTCACACTCTGCATGGTATTAAAATGATGTGGACGGCTACCTTGGAAATAAAAGCAAACCAGCACATCTTGCGCCATTAAGCACAGCAGAGCAAGGAGGTGTTGGTGTTGCGTGGTTATCGTTGTTGCCTAAAAATACTGAGAAAACTTTATTTTTGAACATGTAATGTAGTTGTATTTGTTGTCTTCTGAAACTAAGGAGGAAAGGCAGATGTTAAAAGGTCATTCTTGATAGCCTCTGATGATAAAGCACACGTATTCATTAACTGAGGTCCATCTTGGTGAATATTAAATCATCTACTTACATAAAAACACTCACCACCGAGATAAATACATTGTTTTGAAACCCTTCAAATACCCTGTTTCTAATAGTCCCCTCACTGTTGTAAATTCAGAAAAACATGCATCCACTGGAATGGATAACTGTTGTGAATATTCATTAACTGACTCATTAACTGGTTGATTTCATAGCTTAATGAGAAAAAAATACAATGCATCCTGACATGTTTTTGAAATGTGCAAGTGAATGTCAAAATGACAAAATCTGTGTTAACATACATATTTGACATCCTGGTATGGATTTATGTGAAAGCCACTGTCATTAATTAACAATGGACAATGGATGCAGGGTACATATTAATTAGGTGACAAGGTAGAAATCTAAGTGAATGTTCTCCTCAACACTTAACTAATACTAACCTTGATGTGGATACTGATTGACCTGGAAAACCATATGAAAGAGTGTTGAACATCAATTCCATTGCACTGCTCTTACATTATGATATTCATTATAATAAGTGAGACTTGGTAGATTTCACTGTGTTAAAGGGCCATTTTGTAAATTTTTCATATTGTAAATATCTCATTTAGAACTTTATCAACTGCATTTGAAGTTGGCTCCTCTTATTTCTAGATTTAGTTGACAGTTGTTGGCATACTATTTCTGTCTGTTAACTGGTTGAATTAAGGATTTGCATGCTGTCATTGCAGACTTCTGTTTTATTAAAAGTATGTCTTCTTGTTGGAGGTTTGTCAGTAAAAAAGAGATTGATGGAAGGAAACAAAAAGAGACTGGTATATTATGATGTAAATTCTGCAAAGCTTTGCTTTTAATGAAATGCAAACCTTGTCATGGAGTACATATAAAAGAGGTAAGGACAAATGATCACACATTGTGCATTTGGTGCAGTGGTTAGAATAAATACAGTAGCTCTACTGAAACATCCATTAAATGACCCATGTCTTTTGTTTCTTATGAGAGCACAATAAGGTAAATTTCATAACGTTTTGCCTGATTACTCAAAGATCATCACCAATGAGAGGATGGAATAATAATTAAGTGCCGCCAGGACACGTGAGGACTTGACTGGCCCAGCGGGGGTCTTGCCTGCAGGGTCTCTGGAGACAGACATCCAGGCTTCAGTGATTGTTTGACAACGAATGCTGGCAGGGTCCCCCTGCTGAGCTGGTTGCGTCGGCTCAGGCTGTTTCTTGCAGCATGCAGCACCTCTGCTCTGCAGTGTTCAGTAACTGCGGCAAAGTCAGCCTGCATAAAATCTAAGATAACACAGCAGCATAACATAATATACCTCCTATACCCAAATCAAAATTTCTTTTTGACGTCTGGGGTTTCTTTAAGTTAATATTTTAACAATGACTTGACAAATGTTAACCATTTTAATATTTAGTTACATAGTGAATACTGAATATGCTAATTTGGTCTAGTGCCACTCAGAAGTCAGTAGAAGTAGAAATATTATAATTCTTTCTTGAATATGGATAAAAACTTGTTTTTAAGCGTGTAAAACTCTGTCCGAAACTGAGGGTTCACTGCAGCGTATATTATTGGGTCACTTAGTGATGTGATGCAGGTGATAGAGACTGACAGAATCTCAATGTCCCAAATGATCGTTATCTGAAAAAAAAACATAGAAAATGAAAACGTGTTAGAGAACATTGAGGAAGACTTTGTGTAATGGCTATCAGTATCTATTACACAGCTTTTAAACCTAGGGTTTAGAGAATTAGTTTGATATAAAATTTAAAAACTCCAATTTGTTTAATGTTGTAAGCAGCACATATGCATGCAAATACATACATAT
>NC_045740.1:4642967-4647731 GCF_008692095.1 Etheostoma spectabile
ATTTGTGGCATTATGATGTGATGTTTTTGGTGCCTAAAGGTTAGTTCAGGGACCCTACTACACACTACAGTTTGAGGCTAAGTTATAATACAAAGAAATACTTTACATTTTTAACGTACAAAATGCAAGTAAAAATTGCATCTTTGTCTTACAAATACTTACCTGTGTTCTGTGAACAGCATTAACTAGGATAGTTGTGATCAACGGTAGCCAGAATAAGATGAAGGTTATAATAATATATCCAGCACGCTTCGCCATTTTACTTTCCTTGTTTTTTTTTGCTCTCTCTTTACTTGCTTTGGAAGGCATCATGCAAACAGCACCTTCTATCTCCAGGTTGTTTTCTGTAGCTGCTGTTTCAGGAACATTACTTAGGACAGGAGGTAATGAAAACACTTGATCTACACTCAGTTTTTCTCCTCCATTTCTGTTCTCAGCTTGTTTACATTCAATCAGTAAAACAGGAGTGGATTCTTTGTTCTCTAACTGTGCAGACGAGGGAACATGGGAGCTGGTTTCTTTCATTTCAGAGGGCGTTTTGTCAATTTGAACTCTCTCTTTGGACCGCTTTTCTGTGTCAAAATTGCTTGACACCTGCGGTTTTGTGGTTGAGCTCTGAACACTGGCAGCAGCATCTCTATTTGCTTCAATATTCGTATCACAGGGATTGGACTGCTCTGTTTTAAAAGGTTTCTCCTCAGTCCGCACTGCAGCCTGCATTGCAGGAGGATGATGTTCTGTTTCCAAGTCAGTTATCTCCAGTGTATTTTTTACTTCTTTTTTATTTTCTAAACTGATGGAGGCACATTGTGGAGCTTTTGTTGAGGCCAGTAGAGCAGCCATAGAATCTTTCTTAGATGAATTTGGTTCAGCTTGTTCAACCTGAGCAACACTTTTGCTCAGGGACTGGTTTTGCTCTGATTTTCCGTGTCCATTTTCCACCGCTGGAGTTTCTTCTATCTTCTGCTTATGTGTTGTTTTGTCTGTTTTTGAAACAGGAAAAGTACCTCTGTCAAATATTTTGCGATTGTGTGACCTCACAAGGATAAATATGCGAGCATAGAATCCAATGATAACACTTAAGCAAAATGCCCAAAGTGGGAACAACATGTAAAGTCCAAAGGTGTCATAGGAGGAGGATGTTGCTCTTGATAATCCTTTGCATTTTTCATACACGGGTGAGTCCTTTACAAATATCACACAAAAAACAGCCACCAGAATAGCCAAGGCCCATGTGAGAGGAAGCAGTACCATAATCCGTCTTCGCCTTTGACTAGTTTTGGAGGGTTGGGCAATGGCCTGGTACCTTTCTTCACTTATGCAGGCCATTGTCAACAGTTGATTGCAGCAGCTGAAAGAGAAAAAGGCAACTTGTGTATCACAGATCAACTCGTCCACATATCCTCTTTGATACACAGTTGTGACAATGGTTAAGAGAATGGGGCAGTCAACTACACATTTCAGAATGTCTGTGACTGCAAGATTCACCACCAGCACATTATTCAAAGTTTGCAGTGATTTTTGGTAAAGAACTGCCAGTATTACAAAAAGATTTGCTCCAATCCCCATAGCAGAAGTGATCAACAGAATCAAGCTGTTTGCCACAATGAAAGCGATGTCAGTGTAGTTCTCCCAAATTGTGTTGTTCCCAGAGTCCCATGCAGGTGTAGGCTTGCCTGTCATGTCCAGGTTCAAAGAGTTAACATGTTAAATTCTTCATTTTAGTATCTTCATTCTCTCTACGACTCCTGAACATACAGTAAGCCCAGCTTCGCTTGTTGGCAAGAGATTCTCCACTGAGTAAATAATGTTAATGGATGAACCTGTAGCTTGGACAAGTATCCGCCCTTTTCATTATCACTTCACTGCAGCAGCATGTCACCTGGGAGTCCTCACTGTTCACATTCATTAAAGACTGTGCAGTGTATTCACAGCATAGACAACTGGGAAAAAAGGATGGTTGTTAATTGAAAAGTATTTACGTCACTATTGTCTTAATCCTGATTTAGAACTTTAAAAAGCAAACAAACGGCTCAGAGCAGAAATGCAATAATGATGATGGTATGGCATCGCAATACATACAATATGCATCACATTATGTGTAAAGAAACAGCTGTCCATTTCATCTAACCCTTGTGCTGTCTTCCCATTGACCGTGCACTTGTTGTCCTCCCAGGTAAAAATGAACATCTTTTTTGACGCTTTGACTGACATTTTTATCCCTTTCCTTGACACTTTGATGTTTTTTCTATGTTTTTGTTGCTTTGTTTTTTTTACATTTGTGATGCTCTTGTTACCCAATCACCATGCACCACTAACACCAAGTTATTACCACTAGGTTTACACTTATTATTGGAATTCATGGACAATAATCCTCATCTGTAAGAAATTATACCTATTTTATGGTTAAAAAAACAGAAATTATTAAATATTTAAACTAATATTAGAGAAGACTAATGTTTTTATGTTGATGGATACAGTTTTGAATTGTTTTTAGATTATATTTCTGATTTTGAAATTTTGAAATGGGTCAAATTGGACTTGAGGACAACATGAGGGCTAATGCAGTACCTCACAAAAAAAGCTTTGAATCAATCATGCCAGATGGATGACTTTGGAGTTCTTGAATTGGCTCAGGAAATAAAGGGAGCATTGCTGCTGGATTATAGAATGACACTATGTAATCCTGTTTGGAAATAAAGTGTGAAATGCTCTTTGCTTCAAATGTACAGGCTTATGGACTATGCCAAATCTGGGATTAGATCAACATAATACATGTTCCTCCTGACCATCCTACATTTTAGACTCATCCAATGTCTGTCAAAATCAAAAACTAGAATTTCTGAAAAATAAACTGTGAGGAAACACAAAACCATGCATCAAACGTCTTGTTGCAAAACAAACAATTGTACATATTTTAGCAGGCCATAAACTGTGACAACTAAATAAGCAACTTGGTAAAATGGAAACGAGAAGGCAAAAGATTAGTTGCAAGTGAAAAAGCGGTTTATTTAGAAACCGATTCCCATTTACAATATTTAGCCTACATCCAGCATGCCAAACAAGTGGGAGGAAAAAAAGGCTTATCAATTATTTACAAAAGATGTATGTTGATTAGCCTAATAGTTTCAGTGCATTAAGAAAGTAGGCTATTCAGACCACTTCACCTTTTTCACATTTTTTATGCTGCATCCTAATGCTTAAATTGTGTAAATAAATTAACTTATCAATCTACATTCAATACCCCATCATGACAAAGCAAAATAAGGATTTTATAAATGTTTGCAAATGTATTAAAAAAAAAAAAAAAACGGAAAACGGAATTTAGTATTCAGCTAGGACCAGAGATGGGAAGTAACAAAGTACAAATACTTTGTTACTGTTCTCAAGTAGATTTTTCAGATATTTTTACTTTACTTTAGGCTACTATTTATTTTTGTGGAGACTTTTTATTTTTACTCCTTACATTTTAACACGAATATCGGTACTTTCTACTCTTTACATTTTACAAAATTGGATCGTTACTTTAGTTTTGTACAAAAGGTCTTCTATCAGGAGTGACTGTGAGTGCATGTCAGAGAATGGCGCGGACACGCGCCTCACACGGCGAGCGGGCGTGCACGCCACACAGAGAAAAAAGTGAGAGGAAAGGAAAAGAGACTAGCTGTCCGATAGAGGGTATTCAGTTGAGATTGTGTGTATGTTGGTCAATAAGAACTTTAAGTCGGATAACTTATGTTGTCTGTTCATTTAAGCCTGTTGTATTGGTCTTTAGATCTTGCAAATTTAAAAGTTACCAAGTGATTTTGTTGTTTGTGTTCTTCACCTGTTAGCTAGGTTGCACCTGGCTGTTGATTCATAATGGCAACACACACACACACACACACACACACACACACACACACACACACACACACACACACACACACACACACACACACACACACACAGACACACACAGCCATAGCAGAGCTACCCATGCCCATGTTTGTACTGATGCTTGATTGTAATAAAGCATCAAAAGAGAGAAGTTGTCTCCGTCTGTGTTTTAACAGACACACCTGGCGCCAAGTTGGAAACAAGAATCAGCTTTAAATACAGTCCTAATCTAGTCCCCACTAACAAGTTTTAGCCTTTTTTCCATGTCCACTGAAGTTTCTCAGCTTGCACTCTAAAAAATGGTTGTCATTCGCAAGACTACTTTTACTTTTATTCTTTAAGTAAATTTCCAAGCCAATCAGCAGAGACGGAGAGCGTAGGTATATGTTAGGAGATAACATAAGCACAGGCTCATTATTGCTAACTAAAATGCTAGTTAACATGAGTAATTAAAGATAAACAGCTAATGTAAGTCAAAACTGTCTGCAAGCTTCTCCTGACAATACAGTGATTTGTCAACTATGCAACAGCAAGTTCCTTGGTTATGACACAATTGTTAGCCTATTTTTACAAAAACGTCTGCTATGGAGCCATGACATGAGATACAAGGTAATGGAGCCTTTTATACATTGTTGTGTTTCTTTAGAAATGAACAACGGACAATTAGAGTCTTTAAACGCTTCAGATGTAAAGTTATTCACTGTCAAAGTGACGTCAAAATTAATGGCTTTGTAGCATTAAAATGGCGCCATAGGAGCTAAGCTTATAGAGAAGAGACTAACCCCCTTGGTCACTCCCCAATGTAAGTTGAGTGCAGATTTGACGAGTGAAGATGTGAGTTGCGCATTGTCACTTTGCGACAAGTAGCATACAAGATGCTAACAA
>NC_045740.1:4647741-4648696 GCF_008692095.1 Etheostoma spectabile
ACTTCTGTAATGTCAATACAGTAAAAATGAACATACTCAACAAAGTTCGGTAAAAAGGTAATGGAGCCTTTTATACATTGTCGTATTTCTTTAGAAATAAACAATGGAGAAATAGAGTCTTGAAATGCTTCAGATGTAAAGTTATTCTCTGTCAAAGTGGCGCCAAAATAAATGGCAGTCAATGGGATGCTAACTGCAGGTGATGGCTTTGTGGCATTAAAATGGCACCATAGGGAGCTACGCTTCGAGGGGAGAGGCTGAGCCTCTTGGACCAGAGCCAGTCTGACTCGACTCTCATCGGGTATGACGCGTTATGCCGTAAACTGTTTAAAACCTGCTCATGCGCAACGCAAATCTGGACTCAACTCACATTGGGGTGCGACATCCCCCATAGATATGGGCGTCCCCGTCACTTCCGCTACGCTAATTCAAGACACTTGACCTCCCAACCGCTTTTGTGCCTTTCGCAGAATTATTCATGCAAATATCCGACACACAGATGTGGCTTTAATTGATACACAGACACTTAATTGTACCAACAGACACTCCAAGAAGTCTGCACTTGGAGTTTTTTGGGGGAGTGAAATTCTAATATTTTATTTAACGTAATAAGGTTAGCATTATTTGCATGCTCATTAGCCATGGCCAGAAGGGATTAGCCTTGCCAACGATACATGGGTATTCACCAAAAGTCAGCACGTGTTGAAATTTAGAGCGATAATTGAACAAAATGTGTCTGTGTGAGTTTGGGAAATAAAGTTCCATCCTATTTTATACAGTCTATGGTCAAGGCACACATCTGAGGAAGGACATTTTTTGACCATACTGATGGCGTGATCATTCTCCTTCTGGCTGGAACGTCCACCCTGGAGCTCCACACTCCTGTTCAGCTACGAGTAGAAAGAAAATTTGACACCCATTAAAAGCGAATAGCTTGTTTAGTCTGGAGGTGGTA
>NC_045740.1:4648706-4663215 GCF_008692095.1 Etheostoma spectabile
ATTTCAAACAGATGGATGTGGGGTATGGATTTTAAAGCTAGCCTAGTTGTAATGGTATGAAAGTGTAATAAACAGAAGCCATCTTGAGCCCACCTCATTCATAGATGTAAGCACTTTGTAGTAGCAGTAAATGATTATCATACTAGGGAAATGAAGCATAGGAGTCTGTAGAAGATGAGGTAGCTGTAGTTGTCCCACGAGCTCTTCTCCTAGCCCAGAGAGCAGGAGGTACATTATTTGGCCAAGCTGTCGGTGTTGATGGCATGATGGAGCTGTCTATTATTGACATTGATTTTCCTTTATTTACATAAAATGTGATGGTTGGGTAATTTCCCACACTCATACTGTACAGTACACACCTGCAAACATCAACATGAAAAATGTAACAGTCACATATCACAAAAATAAAACCATGTTACTGAATACTAGAAAAATGGGGTGGACAATAAATACAGGAACACCTTGCAATATAATGATATAGTAAAATGTGAAAACAAATTAGTTTCAGATTAATCAACCCAGCTCCTATATAATCCTTACAAATTAACAAAATAAGCACTCTTTTCGGGATGGATTGGATCGCATTTATTTTGTCCACCTCCTTCATATCAGCTAACAGTCTCTGTGCCAATTCTGTTCTCACTGGGCTTCAGTGAAGACCTCTCTGAGAGACATGGGCTTGTAGATGTGCAGGTCTGAATGACTGTGTCTGTGATGGGGCACCAATAAACACTGACAATCATGGCAGATTCTTGTTTGCTCTGGAGAAGGTCACAGAGGCAACACCTTGCTGCGCGAGTCGAAGGAGCGCATATTGATACTGGCAGTGGGGAGCACATGGGGAATGTAGCGGCCGAACGACAGCACCTCCAGAGCGGCATCACGGAACTGTTGGACACAACATTTTGGAAATAATATAATAATAATAAGTATGCATCACGTGCAATTCGAATCTTTTTTTCTTGTGCCTATCTGTGTACATATTTAGCCTTTGCATTTCAATTTCACAGCTTACCTGCTTGTTGGTAAGGAAGTAGATGATGGGGTTATAAACAGGGCTGGTCTTAGCAAAGTACATGGGCAAAGTGGCAACCAGTGGAGGGATGTAGAGCTCTGGATCCACGACTACCACCACTGACAACGCAGTGTAGGGCAGCCAGCAAACAAAAAAAGCTATGATCATGGCCAGGACCATACTGATGGCGTGATCATTCTCCTTCTGGCTGGAGCGCCCACCCTGGAGCTCCACACTCCTGTTCAGCTACGAGTAGAAAGGAAATTTGACACCCATTAAAAGCAAATAGCTTGTTTAGTCTGGAGGTGGTAAATTTCAAACAGATGGATGTGGGGTATGGATTTTAAATCTAGCCTAGTTGTAATGGTGTGAAAGTGTAATAAACAGAAGCCATCATGAGCCCACCTTATTCATGGATGTGAGCACTTTGTAGTAGCAGTAAATGATTATCATAGTAGGGAAAATGAAGCATAGGAGTGTGTAGAAGATGAGGTAGCTGTAGTTGTTCCACGATCTGATCTCCCAGGCCAGAGAACAGGAGGTCTGGATTCCTTCAGGTCCGTAGGAGCTCCAGCCGAATAACGGAGCCACTGCCCAAAACAAGCAGAAGATCCAGACAAATAGCAGCCCGGCGATGCTTCTCCGCATGCTAATCTTTAGACCAGTTCTCGGCTTACACACCAAGTTGTACCGCTCGTAGGCAAGCAGGGTCAGAGTGCAGAGAGACACCAAACCTAGGAAAGGGAAATAAATTAACAAAACAAAAGCTAAAGCTGTCAGCTAAAGGTCCACTTACTATCTTTTTATGGAGATTTTAACTACATTTCATGGTCTATCTCAGGGTATGGAGCTTGTTCAGTTGTCATAGCGAGCATCTCCAATATCTCCATAACAACTGAGCAAACTCCATCAACTGAGAAAATTGTGGTGTCCCCAAGTGTACTTTGAATTACAGTTTGTGTCCGAAGAATGAACTTCAAGTAAACAAAACAATTTTTTTCCAAGACATAAACATGACATTTGACAAATCTGATAACAGTATAGAGACGTTTTCAAAAAGCATCAAACAGAGGCCTACATAAATAGGTTCAAAGCCACAACACATTCTGAAATTAAGTGCAGTAAAACAATAGGTTCAGTATTTTAGCTTACGGTTGTGTTTGTTGTGTTTTATAATGACAGACCTCAAGGTACAGAGAAAACAATATTGCTCCCAAAAAGTCTATACAACATAAACTGCTTTATCAGAACTTACTCCACTTACCAAAATAATTGACTGCAAATCCTTGAAACACACAGGCTGTGTGGCCAAGAAAGAAAAAGCCATTGTAGTTAGTGATGGTGACGACCAGGGATCCACACAAGCCTATCATGAGGTCAGACACCGCAAGGCTGAGGAAGAAAACAGTCATAGGCTGGAGTAGAGACGGGTTCCTCAGCATCACGGTTATGACGAGACAATTGTTAAAAACCGTTAACAATGTGTTGATGAACATGAGGAAAGAAATTATACTGTAGCCCACCCGAGGGAAGATGGTGGGCATAATAGCCACCACCTCGGTGTAGATGGACGGATGAGGGACAGAGCTGCTGTTGTCCATGGTGCCTAAATGATGTTGGAACAACTGTGAGGGCAAAGACTGAACCCATGGACACTCAGGAGGACACAACGTCATCGATCTTATTTTTTCTGATCCATGTTAAACCACTCAGCTCTAATCAAATCGTGCACCTGCCTGATAGAGACTATTGCCCCAAATGCAATATGGGAAATTGGTCTGTAACACGATTTGAATGGATTAATCCTAATACACCCACTGCTATAATGGTAATTGAAAAAGTTGGGGGATATAAAGCAGGGATGAATTAGTCCTGAAAAGTAATTTTCAAATTATGAAATGTTTTTTCCTTTTGTTGTTTAAATGCAGCTGACAAAGAAGAAAAACATAGCATAGTATGCAAATGGCTTACACATTCAACAAACACATACAGTGGGGCTCGAAAGTTTGGGCACCCCAGGTAAAAATGTGTATTAATGTGCATAAAGAAGCCAAGAAAAGATGGAAAAATCTCCAAAAGGCATCAAATGACAGATTAGACATTTGTATAATATATCACAAAAAGTTAGATTTTATTTCCATCATTTACACTTTCAAAATAACAGAAAACAAAAAAATGGTGTCTGTAAAAGATTGGGCACCCTGCAGAGTTTATACCTTGTACTGCCCCTTTGGCAAGTATCACAGCTTGGAAACGCTTCTTGTAGCCAGCCAAGAGTCTTTCAATTCTTGTTTGAGGTATCTTCGCCCATTCTTCTTTACAAAAGTCTTCCAGTTCTTCAAAATTTCTGGGCTGTCTGTCACGCACTGCTCTTTTAAGGTCTATCCATAGATTTTCAATTATGTTGAGGTCAGGAGATTGTGAAGGCCATGGCAAAACCTTCAGTTTACGCCTCTTGGTGTAATCCACCGTGGATTTTAAGGTGTGTTTAGGATCATTATCCATTTGTAGAAGCCATCCTCTCTTTAACTTCAGCTTTTTCACAGATGGCATGAAGTTAGCGTCCAAAATTTGCTGAAATTTTTCCTACTGCTTGTGAAATGTTCCCTGTGCCACTGGCTGCAATGTAACTCCAAAGCATGACTGAATCACCCCCATGCTTAACAGTTGGACAGAAGCTCTTTTCTTTTTGTGATATATTATACGAATGTCTAATCTGTTGAGATTTTTCCATCTTTTCTTGGCTTCTTTATGCACATTAATAAAGATTTTTACCTGGGGTGCCCAAACTGTCGAGCCCCACTGTACATTACCTGCTAATTAAATCAAATTACTATAACAATTATCCAACCATATCAATTTGCTTTAAATTCATTAAACAAGCACTTAGCTTGGATCATAAAGCATTTCTATTTTAATAAATAGCAAAATAAGAACACACTTCAACACAAGTTTACTAACTACAACAGAAATGCAAATACACCATGAGGTTTTGGCCACTGGTATTTAAGAATTCCCTTTTTTCAGATTTATACATCAAATATATTAATCTCAAGTCTTCGTTACAGCACTTGTGAAAACATCTCATGCATTTAATTTTCTGCAGAAGTGTCAAACCTATGAAAGTCAAACAGCAACAGTTGCTAAATGCTAAATATAGCAACGATGCTCTATTTTTTGCTGACAAACGGACATTTCTCGTGTGCTAAAATAAGACATATACAGGCTGTGTTGTGTGGAACTGGTTCAGACACAAAGATCTTAGAACATAAATGTGCAGCATGTATCACATTGTACAGCTCAAAATTAAAATAACTAAGATGCAAAATTTAAAAAAGCTAGATACCATATATTACATTAGGCTACTACAAAAATATTGGAGTAATGTGAAAAATACATTAAGGCAACAGTATTGTAATGTAAATGTCACATCTGACTATTCCCATTTTACGGACTGTCTCTTATTGTTTTACAGATGCAAAGGCAGTAAAAGGCAAAGATAATCTTGTACAATTCCTACCAGATCCATGATAGCCAGGATGTGTGACTGCCCCCTATTCTTTAGACTGGGCAGCATGCAGCTTTTCTGCATACTTTAACAACAATCAGTGCATTCAATGATTCAAACTCTGTGTGATAGAAATATAAAATACAAGGTGTCCATGTTTTAAATTAAAATGTCAAAATGACATTCGGTCCTGTGTCATTTTGCCTAAAAAACACTAAATCTACTGGTCCTCTTTAGGACTGAATTCTTTGAGAGGAAGTATGTAACTAAGTAGTTTTAAGCTTAACCCTCTGAGCCAACATCAACAGTTTACATGAAAAATTGTACATATCTTAAAATGTGGCATGCATCTTCTAAAATGCTCAAAACCTAACAAATACTAATTAAATCAGCAATGTAGATGATCCAATCCTAGGTTATTTTTAACATGGTCTCTCTCTGTCTCTCTCTGTCTCTCTCTCTCTAATCGGACTCTGCTTTGGTCCTGCTGAGCTGTGAGGTGATGTTAATACCAGCAGGACTGTGTTCAGGCCAGAAGGGGGACTCGTGTTGTAGGGGAGTACGACGAGGGAAAAAGGTGTGCTGGAAGTCATAGTTGAGCAGGCAGCTGATGGAGGCCATGTAGATGTCAGCAAAGCGTGAGAGTCGGCGTGAGAAGTATGTGGGGTTGTGGTATGTCCGGAACAGACTCCCAAACTGAGGGTTGAAGATGTCCTTTGTCTGTGACCTGCCATGAAAACATTCATACCATCAAGATACAGTTTGATCAGTTCTACAAGATCTCAATAAATGATCAAAACTGCTCTTGATTGCTGAAGTAATTATCTCCATTACCTCATGGCTTCTCTTTCTCTGATCCACTCCTCAACAACAGCTTGAGATGCTGAATCTCTATGTACCTGTTTGGGAGCAGTGCAAAGAGGTTAAGCACACCAATTGAGGATAAAGGCAAAAAGGGAAAAACATAACATAACATCTTTATGAGTCTCCTGACCTGCATCTGTTCGATAAGTCCAGTCAGTGCCTGTAACCAGGCCATCATGTGAACGTACTGCTCCGTGTTCATGATCTTGATCTCCTTCCTCAGCTCAGGGATGATGGCGCCCGTCCTCCAGCCATGTTTCAGCGTTAGATCCTGCAACACAAGGAACCAGAATTGTCAATAATTTAGGAATTTACCCATTTGTGTTAGTGTCCGAATCATGTTTTTTCTTGCAGGAATTAAGCAATAAAACTGGAGTGCTATAAACAATACACTGGAGATGCAGACTTAAAGTACATACACTACAGCCTGAATTTGAGTGTATTGTTGCTGTTATACCACAGTGTCAAACATTTATGATTACAGACAGCTATAAGATGAACCTTTACGTATATACCAACCATGTAGCAAACAGCACGTCAGCAGCACAACTGCAATGGCACACTATATCTGTATGAATTCACAGTCACAGTAGGCCTAGTGTTGCTTACTTGTATGTATTTATTAATGCTAATAGCTCAATACACAATCAATACTGTTGTACTAATAAGATGATTTTTTTTATTGAAATTGGTTGCAGTTCTGTGCCTAAAGCTCAAGTAAAGGCTGTACCAGTGCAAACAGCAATAATTAAAACCAGGGTTTCAACTGGTTTCACAAAGTCAAATTTAAGACTTTTTAGGACAATGATGAATACAATTTAAGTATATCTACATCAATCTATACATATATTTACAGTATCTCACGACATAAAAAAAACATTGTCTGAAACAATTCCCAGATTTCCTTGTTGGCATTATAGGACTGGTATCTAGATTGGCTGCAAAATAAGTTACATGTTGGTCTCATTTGTAATCGTAATACAGCTAATTATATTTGGACAAGCGAAAGAAAGAACTACAACCCCACACGATAAAAAAAAAAAAAAACATTCTAAAGTGCTGGGGGAACATTTCAATGAGCATTAGGAGTAGAGTAACATGGATGTAGGACATTTTTTTAAGACCTACACAATACTTCAGCAAATTTAAGATTTTTTAAAGCCTACAATTTTTATTTAGCATTTTCAGACTTTTTTTTAGGCTTTTTAAGACCCTGCAGAAACCCTGTAAAACAGAAGTGTATGTGTTACGACAGGTCTTTCAGTGAATGTAGGTAGCGCCAATGTACTGACATGTGACAAAACAACACAACTTTTGTAAATACTAACAAAGAAAAATAGTTTTGCGTTTAGTAGATGTGTTTTGTTTTTCTACAAGCCCAGGTTAGTTAAGCCTTGTATCAGTAAGTAAGATGGCCCACTGACAAACTGTGCTGTAATGGATCCAGGAAAGTGAGAACATTTTTGGGGTTTCTTTAATAAAACTGAATGACGCAGAAATAAAATATTGCTCCATCCCTTCCTTCCTCCTTTGTAAGTCCTTAGTAACTCAGAGATGCTTCTGTCCACTTGCAGTAACAATCTCATCCTACAGCCAGAGAGGCTTTGTAAGCTGTGGTTAAACAACAAACACCATGTTCCACCTTTCTAAATAAACAAGTTGGCATGTTTGACAGCTGTCTGCCTGACACTAGCAAGGCATCTGTATTCAATTACCATCATTTACAGCTGATCAGACACATGCACATATCTAAGTCATTATAACTCATTGTAAAAACAACTGATGCTAGTCTGAGGGTCAGTGCTTGGCAGGTTGCTAGGTTACAGTTATAAAAAGGTGCAGTGTATGCCGGCTGTAGATTTGATAGGTGTGATCAAAATGCCTGTCAACCAAACCAAATGCAGAGCTACAGTAGCTGTGGTTTAATGCATGAAGAATTACATTCTCAACCCAGTTATTTAAGTATCTTTGTTTTGTTTCAATCATTTACTCCGAATCTCCTATGATGTGCATCTTCTAACAGAACATTAAGATTACTGCATATAAAAGATTAGCGTCAGCACTTTAAATTCAGGAGAAAAACACTCTTAAATGGAGTATAGTCAAAGCAGGGATCCCTTCTAATCTTTCATAAAACAGTGTTTTGTGTAGTTATAATGGGTCCTTTGTTGTAAATATGCCTGCATCATGCTTACTGCCAAGTCACTGTAGATGTGATCACCAAAGTAGAGCACTTTGGATCCTGTCCAGCCCGTCAGTCTCAGGAACTCGTAAAGGTTTCCCTATAGAGATCAAACACATAATGAAACATGTATTTTATAAGGTGTATTCGGGAGACATTTTTCAGGAATTTTAGACTGGCATGAATGGCACAACACCTGTTTGTAGATCTTTCCTTTTTCCAACTTGTGAATCCTGTCCCACAGCAACGCACCTTTGTCTGTCACTCGCCTGAAAGGTCTAGGGAAAAATACACAAAAGACACATCTTAGCCAGTAATGGCAGCTTCCAAACAAACACACAGTACTGGTAACTGCTGGCAGTGCGGCCCAATGAGGCTCCTAGTGGGATAAAAGAGGCACAGCATGGATGTAGTATCAGCCACAGATGCACTTACTTTCTCCTGTCATTAAAGAAACCAGGTTTGTCAGCCTGTACGATCACAACATCAAACAGGTCCTGCCAGTCCTTCCCAACAATGTAGTTCATTCCTCGGTCCCTGAGAAGGACAAAGATTCACATTGTCAGCAACATTTTTTAAAGATAATCCTTTTGGCATTTAGGCCTTGATTTGTGACAAGAATGCTTAGTCAGCAACCTTTTAAAGCTCATCAGAAAGGTACTATAGAAAAAAGACTTGAGGGCTCAGCGATTCACCAGCAATAAAATGTCCATCTCGTACTATGTTAGTGCTAATATGGATCCAGGAGGACGTTGTTGAAACGTTGGACGAGGTTGAAACGTTGCATTGTTAAAGGGACACAGGTTTAATGTTTTGGGGTTCTGGGAAGCCTTTTTTAGGTTGGATATGCATAGCAAGTCATTTTGTACTATCAAGCCTGACTTCAAAAAAGGGTCATGGTCAATGTTTTGAATGACAAATACTTGCAGATGGAAAGCCTTTTGATGTGTGGAAGTTGAGGCATTATACAGTGGCACCCATTTAATATTAGTCCACTGTTACAAGCCTTTTATTATTAATCACAGCAACAATTATTTGCGCTCTGTTTTCTCATACTTACACAAAGTCAAATGGGCTGTTGGTAATGAGGAACATCTTTTTTCCATGCTCTGACAGCTTCTTCAACACAGCGTGGCTTTGCTCACCATAGCAAATGTATTTCTCTGGAAAATGGGAAAACAGAGAGAGGGTGGAAGGTGGGTGCTGCTGATTTAATTTGCACAGACAAAACTGCTTTTTATTTCTATATCACATCCTTGTTAATTCTAAATTAAATGTTTCTGCCTTGGCAACAACTAAGTATAATTGCTTTTATCTATAACTAAGTAATATAAATCAAAGAACCTTACCAATATCTGCCTCCACGGCTCGATACATAATGCCCTTGACGTGAACATCTCTAATGGCTTCCTGTGAAGAGGAAAAATAAACAGTCGTCAGCCAGGAAGTCATGACTTCAGTGACACAATGTTAGCATTCAGCTCCAGCAGCAACACTTTGCTCTGTATATAAACTGTTGACTTGGAAGCACAAAGAAAGCGCATCTCTGAATACAAATTCAATATGAAGAAAGCAGACTTTGGAGTTCAGTGAAAAAGTGTAACCTGTGCTTTTGAATCAGTGAAAGAGTGAACTGACTCTCCCTTGCAAAGTTACACATTTAAAGGAAGTTTAAAGATTATCTGATGTACACAAAAGTCAAAGAAAAGCAAGCAAAAAAACAGGGTTAATGCTGAATAATAAATCAGGCTTGGCAGGAAAAAAAGGATTTAGTGGGGTGTCCTTGAAAACATATAAGAGGCACTCATGGAAATAAGAGTGTGTGTGAGGGCTTTTAATGACAGTGATCTGTCAATCATGCTACAGTGCTACACAGAATAGACAGGACCAGCATGACAGCTGCCCTCAAAGGGAGACGCAGCGCTGATTTCTCTCCCCTCTCCCTTTGAAGCAACAGAGCCACCAGAGAACAGACGCAGATGGCTGGGGGCGGGCTTACTCATCTAAAATTAGACACTGTTTTCAGAGCTAAAATTAAGATGGGATCAAATGGCTTGAGCATCACAGCACACTGCAAACATGTAAATACATTAACATGCGTGTACATGTTGCTGGATTTAATGTATCTACACACATTGACACCTGGGTCTATACAATAATGAGTGAGTTCTGCTGAATGCTGAATCAACTTGCCAGATTTTGCAAAACATGTATGCCAAAGTTCCCAAAGCATTGATCAAAGACGGTAGAAAAATGATTATATTAGATATTTCACCTTTACGTCTTTGTAGAGATGCACTGGCTCATAGTCGATATTGTGCCTCATGAAGAAGTCATTGACACAGGACAAGAGCCTCATCTCAGGCAGGGAGAATATGTCCATGAACTGTTTCATGGTGTGGCCATGGGAACTCTGCAGAACAGTGATAACAGTCATTATATTCTGTTGTTATTATTTCTGTAGCGTCTATCTTGTCATAGATAAGGTAGGTAATGCTCATTACTTTGCCATAGAAGTCGCTCATGTTCTCCAGAGGTACATGACAACCGTCATACATGGCAATTACTTCCTCATCAGGAACTGGATGAAGACCCCTGTAGAAGAAACACTAAATATCAAATACTTTGACATTAATAGAATACATACTAAGGTCATCCGTAGCATGTGCAATCTCATAAAAGCGACGATAAACTCCAGAAAAGCTGTAAAATGTGTAGTCTGAAATGTTGAATGATTGCCTTTAACTGTCTATATCAGTAGCCTGATGTGAAAAGCATGTTATACCCACACAGTGTTCTTAGTGTATTATTTATTACCCACTACCCTGACGTGACAAGTAACACAGCGCACATTTACCTGTATACAGTTCCCAACTGGATGTAGTGAAAAGCATCTATCTTCATCAGCAGTCCCTGTTTTAAGTCAAATATGTCCACAACATGAATAAGCAATAAGCCTAAAATATAAAACTGTTAGTTTTTGAGTTAGATAAGAAAATACCTTCTCACCTTCTGAACATCATAGTGAAGTCCTCTGACAGCAAAATTAGGTATATACTCATAATTTAGCAGACCCTCTGGATACTAATATAAAAGAAAATCAAAAATTGGTATAAGATTTGCAGTAACAACAAAACAGGGCATTAGATCTACTAAATCAAAAAACACTTGGCTTGCAATGGAGTACACCACAAGGCCCAGATCCACCTATATAGGTAAAAACAGTGCTGGATGGTGCAACACAGTTGTAGGCCAGGTTTAATCTTAAATATGGTGTGATTATACTGCCTATTATCAAAGCACTCGGGGTGGTCGAGTTTGCGGTTACACCATCCTGGTTTTGGATGTGACAATTTTAGACAAGAGGGAGGAGTGAGGGAGGAGCCACGTTACGTTACACACTTTCACTGGCAATCACATCATAGCCACGTCCTAAAACAACCCCCTGCTTTATCGCTGTTTTTAAAATCGAAACAATCATTCAAAAAATGAACATCATTCTGTGTTGCAGAAGACTTAAAAGTAGCTATTGAGATCATAAACTCATGAAAATGTTTACTGAGCTAATAAATCAAGTGGGAAGTGGGTCACTTTCTCACAGACTTCTACAAAAACCGACCTCCTTTTGCAACCTGTGTGTTGCCCTCTGCTGGAATGCAGAGAGAATGTAGGTTTAAAGCACTTGCGCATTTGCAGCACTTTGCCAAACCGGATGCTTTGTCCACTAATATCAACGGTCTATGGGTGGTAGTGGCTCAGTCCGTAGTGACTTGGCTTGGAAACCACCAGTTCAAATCCAACTCTGAAGTATGTAGTGTGGACTGGTAGCTTTCAGAGGTGCCAGTTTGTCTCCCGGGCACTAGTAGGTTGAGCAAGGCACTGAACCCCCAAATGCGCACGGTACCATAGTGATACTATTTTTCTAGTGGGATCCTGATCTTATTTTTATGTTTTGTGTGTAGTTCAATTATTTTACGAATCAATTACAACCAAGAAGAATGATCCTGTCTGTATCTGGGGAAAAAATAAGTTTAAATAGCTATTTTTAAGTTTTAAAGGGTCTGTTCACACACCCTGTGCTTAGTGATGAGAATGTCCCGTGCTATGTTGAAGATGAGGGTGTGGAGGTTCCTGGAGTAGAACGCCAAGGTGTAGTCATAGTCGAAGCCATAGATCTCTGTGTCCCGCAGGCTCATCTCATTGTTTGCAAAAATAGTGTCAGGGTTAACCGAGTTGGCAGAAATGGCTGGGATCAAACCTAAGAGGAGAGAATGAGGTTATTTTTCTGTTTCCTTCCATCTGGGAACATTATTTGTTTATATGGCATATTTTAGGACAGAAGTACAACTGACTAATGCCAGTAAACGATACAGAATACCTGCACATTAGACTTTTACAAATACTGTTACTTATTTCTCAGTACCACTGCTTTCTAATGAATATACGTATTCATGGTGTGAATTTATGATGCGTCTTGAGTTCAGTCTCTTCCTACTATCCACTAAACAGACGGGAAATGTTACCAGATGCATGCATTAAATTATGCATAATCCAGAATTATCAGATTATCAACCCTGGACGATCATCAGGCAATTTTTCGGCAGTCTGCAGATTATCTGTATCAGCGTTTTACTTGCCTGATACCGGAAAAAATGTAATTAATTATAAAGTGTGTTACTTTGGCTCCACTACAGCTGTGTGTCTGTCCTTCTTTTTCAGTTTCACTCACCACTGAATCTGACTTAATGTCCCGCCCACAATTCTATCTGACTATCTGTTACTGGGTATTATGTTGAAAGTTTGTAATTTATTAAATAATTGCTTATAAAATTTAAATAAAGTTTTGTGTTGGAGTTAGTAACATTACAAAAATCTTAATTTTTAACTTAAAGATTTTATTTTCACTGTAAATGCATAACGGTTCAAAATATCAGTTATCATTATCATTATCGGTATCAGCCCTAAATGTGAGGCTGTAGAATGGTGCATTAGTCTGATGGAAACATTAGTCATAACAGGGTTATGCAGTTTTGTATCTACCGCAGTGCTGTGTAATGTAACTGGAATGGTGCTGTTTGCTCAGTGGTAGAGGGGTCGCCTGCCAAGCGGAAGGTTGGAGGTTCGAAGTGTCCTTGGGCAAAACACTGAAGCCCTAGTTGCCCCCTTGTTGCGCCTTCGGAGTGCAAATGTGAGTGTTTATCTGATGAGCATGTGGCACCTTGCCTCGGCCATAGTGTACGCATGCGTGTGAACGGTGAATGGTTCCTGTACTATGTAAAAAGCGCTTTGAGTAGTCGTTATAAGACTAGCTAAAGCGCTATGTAGGAACAGTCCATTTACATTACATTTATCAATGTCCATACCTTCAGTTTGCCTTTTGGTCTCATTGTAAACAGACCACAGCCTCTCTGGCATGTCCTGACCGTCTGAAGAGCTACTACAAACAGATGCTGCGTAGCTTTTGGCTCTGGGTTGTTGTGACAGGAGTTGACCGACTCCATGGGTTACCGCACCAAAATTCCGTTTCCATAAGCGAGGTGTGAATGGCTGGTGGTGCAAAGTCTGTAATACATTACACAAAATATTCGCCAGACAGTTCTTGTGCTTCAGAAGAGACAGGGGCAAAGAAAAGGGCGTCATGATTCTGATATTTAGGGTGGCAGCCCGAGTGTCGCGGCGGACTTTCACAGATGCACGCAGTTGACGCCGCGCTCCTCTGTGAATAAATACCAAATACCAGTGTCCTGCTTTTTACGTCACTTCCGCGTTTGAGAAGACCCAGCCAGCCAACCAGCGAATCCGAGGCTGGTGCGTCTGGATCATAGACTGTATACGGTCTATGGTCTGGATCATGGATGTATTATAGGTCTTGTTTGGAGTTAATTTGCTTTCTAGTGTCCATCAAACAGCAGCAATATGTTACCAGATCATAGACTGTAAATATTATATATAGTTTAATTATGTAATATTATTTTTTACAGCCTATGTACCAGATACATTAATATGCATAACCCAGGAAAGGACTCATTATACAGAGCTGTATTATTAAATCACTTCGTGCTGCCTTTCTTCTATTAAAGGTGCTGTATTTAGGGTTCAAACCGTATTATTTGTTGTCTGCCGCGCCGGCTCAAATTCCCGCGGGAAGACGCTGGAATGAGTTAGAAACATGAAACTTGGGGGATAACTGCAAATGGTGTGCCTGTGCTTCTATAGAAATATGAACCCAATCGGCCACATGGTGGTGCTGTAACTAAGGCGTCAAAACGCAAACTATGAAATGCCATGTCCCCCACACCGTAAATCCGATAGACTTGAAATGTCTCACACAGGTGCAGGTTAATGTGCTCGACAAAAAACCCTCAAGGATGACCTTAATGATCCTTGAGGTTTTTTTTGTCACACAATTCTTTGAAAAACACATTTTTGAGATGTCCTCCTACACCGCAACTCCAATTGCCACCACATTTTCAGTGAATCATCAATGGATCAAGCTTATTACGAATTGTATAAAGTATGTCCATATCTCAATTACTTTTCAAGTTACCAGTGAACTTCAAAAGGGGCGTGGCTCTGGACATAAATGAACACAAATCAGCAACCATAAGGCCAATCATCACAAAACTCACAGCCACAGGGTATGTTCAAATAAGTGCCCCTGATATACCCAGATAGTTTTGTATACGTAGGCTTACACCGCTAGGGGGTGCTGCAAGCACAAAATAGGTGAGTGGTATTACACACATTTTACTATAAATCACATATTCACTGTCATCACAAATCTGTCAGGATATGTCCTCTACCTGAACCACGCCCTGAAAGTTTCATTCAAATTAAACACCAGGGGGCGCTATAGCAAACAGACTGCAGGTAAAATAGTGCAAATCAGGCTGTAAATGACTAAATGTTTGTCTAATCAACACAAAACTTCCAGGAAATG
>NC_045740.1:4663225-4663393 GCF_008692095.1 Etheostoma spectabile
ATAATGACCTTACACATACACTGCAAGTCTCATTCAAATTGGCCACTACGGGGTGCTTTAAATCCACAATAACTGGACGTGGAACGACGCAAATCAAGGTTTGAGCTTGGAATCACAGCTTTATTAGCAATTGTTTTCTGTGTTGGTCATCTGCTTTTCTCAAATTGC
>NC_045740.1:4663403-4664360 GCF_008692095.1 Etheostoma spectabile
ACTGAGCTACATATCACACTGAATTGAAAATAATTTTTTTTGATAAATCAGTTGTAGGCATTTTAAACAAAGTGCACTGTTTGTCCAATCGTTACAAAGCTTTCGGGATATGTTTTATAACGACGTTGGACCATGTGGGAAATTACTCTGAAGTTACTATTGAGAAAAAGAAGTTTGTACCTGCTAATCACCGCTTGCGGATATTATTATTATTATTATTATTGTTATTATCATTATTAATGCTGTAAAGCACTGGCCAGCAGGTTTTCACTAGATATTTGAAAAAAGACAATTATTTGAGAAATAATTAAACTTATGGAAGCCAAAAAGTTGGATAAAATGTAAGGAATGGCATCGTCATTCTTACTGAATCTCACAAGTTTGACTTAGAACGTCTGCATTATCACTTAGTATCTCATGACTAAGTCAAAATTATAAGATACTTAGTCCTAATAATGAGATAATTAATTAAAAAAAAAATTTAGACTTTTTTTAAGGCAAAATAATGACAGATGTTAGGACATGAATTACTTTTTTTTGGCACACTTATGAGATATTTCGTTCTAGTCTATTTCTAGCATCATTTTTTTTATATCTGACAGAAAGTTCTTTAGAGAGGAATAGTTCTAATTAATATCACATAGTTTTGACTTTAAAAGTTTAAAGTTGGACCTAGTATCACTTTTGTTTTAAAGTAAAAAATGTATAACAAAGCTTTGACTATCTAACTATCTACTATCTACTATATAAGTTTGATATAGAAAGTCTACATTATGATTTAATCTCGAAATTGGCTTCCATATTTAAGGGTTCCTCTCGGAAAAATAGTATGCTTTTAATAAAACCATTGCATCAAAGTGCATACAGCCATATATGTAGCACTGGTTTCCAAAGTGTTATAAAAGGGCATTCTCTCTCTCTCTCTCTCTCTCCCTCTCTCTCTCTCTCTCTCTCTCT
>NC_045740.1:4664370-4670374 GCF_008692095.1 Etheostoma spectabile
CTCTCTCTCTCTCTCTCTCTCTCACACACACACACACACACACACACATAACTATAACTGCTATTTAGCACTTGTAACCTTATCCTATACTCATACAACCGTCAGTACACACCCATCAGACAGGCTAAGGAAGCAGCATAATAATGTGCATATTTGTATGATAATGTTACACACAAATTCATCCCACCATAAGTGAATCCAGTATAACACAATCTCAGTTTTCCACAAATTGTTCATAGAGTGCGTTTGTAAAAAAAAAAACCCGGAAAAAACAACTATTTGCCATCATCTGCACAACTCACCAAAAGCGACACCTAGTGGACAAAGATCAGTTGTGCAGATCATGTGTAGTCATCATTACTGAATGCTTCCATAGCAGATATCTAAGTAAAAAATCCACACTTTGAATGGGAATGCATTGCAGATAGTCTAAATTCTACACCATATACATATATGTAGATACACATTATATAAATGTGGCTACTATAGACTGAAACAGACAGAGACATAATGCTACAGTCAGTGACAAATAATGTCAATGTCAATAAAATAAATATTGTCATCCAGCTTTCGAGTCACCTGGCTGTGACATTGCATAAGAAAACCAAAGTTTAACTAACGTGTTAACAAAGATTTTTCCAGTAGGTAAATTTTAGGAAGTGATGTGCTGATTATTCATTCTTGGCCAATGATGTCCAGCCACGATTTTCGGGTATTGACTTATGTTGATGAATCTGATTGGACAACATGTACAGGAGACTCTGCTGTGATTAGTCGAAGGTTGTGCGTGGTGCGCAGCCATTGGTTAGTGGTCACGGGTTTAATAGAGTGGGCTCTTTTGGTGGAAGAGTTAGCTTGTCAGTCTCTCTTGTTAAGGCAGTGCTGCGTGCACTTATCTCCCAGCTTTTGTTTCAGGAGCTGAAGCTAATACATCGGCAGTCAAGCAATAACGTTACCTCAAAATGAAACGAGTCTGGGTGATAGGTCTTCTTTTCGCACTCTTTGCCTTTGGTGAGTAACGTTAACGGAAAGACTTTGATGTCTTGTCTCACTTTTTATTACCCAACATTTTAGCTAATATTAGCCAGTAAGCTAACGTTAACTTGCGTTTGTGCTTTTTTTTTTTAGCTCATTCATTAATAACGTTAGTCTTCATATATTTATAATTATAAAGCTTGATTTTCTCTTTGTTAATGATAGACAGCAGATGGCTGATTTGGGTTGAACACATTTCTTGTAACAACGCTAGTATCCGTTATTGTTATCGCCTTTCTAGACGTTTCTAGTAGAAACATCACGTAAGGTAACGTTTCTTGATGCTAGCTAACGTCCACATTACGCTGCTATTGTATACATATCAATTTATATTCTGTCAAAGAAATAGCCAGGCTGTTTAACAATGCGCCTTACTTATTTGGTGATTTTGATCACGCCTTTGGAGAGCTTCATTCTAAATGAAATGTTATTAAATGTTGAATATTTCTCTAGATACACGTGCATTAATTTTGTAAGTAATATTTTTTTCAAACTAACAACTTTCTGTGCCTTGGCAGCTGCTGTAAAGGCAGAGGATGAACTTGACATCGATGGGGCAGTAGAAGAGGACTTAGGTAAAAGCAGAGATGGCTCCAAAACAGATGATGAGGTGGTGCAGAGGTAAGTATCACTTCAAATATCTTTTCAGAATATGCCTGTTGAGTTAAATGTGGTTATCTCTATGAGAAAAGGTCGACTACACCTAGAGTTAACAGTACAAGGTCAACATGACCAAGCTTGTGCACACAAACGATCAAAGCAACCCTTGACTTGTAGTAATGGAAAAGCTTAGCAACGTCTACTGCACATCCCTCATTAAGACAAGGGGATCTTGTGTGCGTTGGCTTTAACTAAAGATGCAGATCCCTAAAGGGTAGAACAGATTTACATGTTGTTTGCATGTTTGTTGGCAGCTATAATTTGTTGCAGTGCACATCCCTGATCTCACCTGTTTGTGTGTGCAATGCTCTGTCCCCAGAGAGGAGGAGGCCATCCAGCTGGATGGATTGAATGCAGCTCAGATCAAGGAAATCAGAGACAAGTCAGAAAAACATGTCTTTCAGGCTGAAGTCAGTCGTATGATGAAGCTGATTATCAACTCCCTCTACAAGAACAAGGAGGTGAGCAGAAACAAATGGTGTCATGTACAATCACCAGTTTTGCAAACTGATTTTGGTGGATTTACTTGTATCAGAGAGGTGTTAATTCAATTATATCTTTATATGTCCAATTAGTGATATATTGAATGTTTTTTTTCCTGTAATATTCGTTTCCCCCACATGTTTGTAAACGGGGTGGGCATAATATTAAAACCACATCAATACATTAAAGTCCACCACTGCAAACTACCACCTTAAAAATAAACATAATTAAATAAATACCTCTATTATAATAATAAATTGAATTTGTATGTGCTTTTCCCAAGCTCAGTTGCTTTACAGAGTAGAAACAGTAGATAAATAAAATCTATGACCTTGTCAATTTAAAACTTGATTGTTAGTATGTTTTATAAAGGGAATGTATGGCTGAGTTTATTGCACTGCATTTTACAGATGTTCCTAGTAAAATGGTCTCTGAGTGTGTATGAAACTAATTAAAGCAAGCATAGTTTTATTATCATCCTAGCCTGTAATCTGACTAAATTGCCATTTTTATTTTACTCAAGTAAAATATTTCAGGTGGTACAGAACAAACAAGAAATTCAATATGACCATCATAAAAAGCCACCAAGATGCACATTTAAACTGACACCTGCCAATCTTTATGGAATCCAGTTTGTATTTGAAATATTGAACAGTTACTATCAGCTGCCTCTTAATAAACAAACTGGGTAATGTCACACAACTGGGTCTCTGGCATCACTCACTGTTTGAGATCTGGGGGAGGGGTGTGACACGGTGTGTCTACTAGTTGGACTCAGACTGGGCAGGATTATTGTGTCAACCTTATGGCGGTATATCTTAAACTAATTATCAAATGATTTTTGAATCTGCTTCAGATCTTCCTCAGGGAGCTGATTTCCAACGCCTCAGATGCTCTAGATAAGATCCGCTTGATGTCTTTGACCAATGAGGATGCAATGGCCTCCAATGAGGAGCTGACCATCAAAATAAAAGTATGCACAATAAGTATACTTACTGTATGTTGCAGTCCTTAATAATGGTAGTGGTTATTGCTGTCTGTAACTGTATTGTTTCTATCGCCAGTCTGATAAGGAGAAGAACATGCTCCACATCACTGACACTGGTATTGGAATGACCAAAGAGGAGCTGGTGAAGAACTTGGGCACCATTGCCAAGTCCGGCACTAGCGAGTTTCTCAACAAGATGGCTGACGTGCAGGCTGAGGAACAGTCAACCTCAGAGCTAATTGGCCAGTTTGGTGTGGGTTTCTACTCTGCTTTCCTTATTGCCGACAAAGTCATTGTGACATCCAAACACAACAATGATACCCAGCATATCTGGGAGTCGGACTCTAATCAGTTCTCGGTTATCGAGGACCCCCGTGGAAACACACTGGGCCGGGGATCCACCATCACGTGGGTTTACATTTTTGTTTTTAATTATCTTAAAATAGCATATTTAGCTACTTTTTTAACCTTATGATTAACTGCTGATGGTTATATTCTTTACACCTCTCAAATGTATTGACTGTGAACTTTAATCCTCCCCATCTTTTCCTAACCTCAGACTTGTCCTGAAAGAGGAGGCCTCAGACTATCTGGAGCTGGAAACCATCAAGAACCTTGTCAAGAAATACTCTCAGTTCATCAACTTCCCTATCTACGTTTGGGCCAGCAAGGTGATTACGTAAAACATTTCCTCCCACGCGTTGACTCACTTGTTCCCAGCACAGTTATGTTAGAAAACTGATAAAATATACAAGTAAATGAATGGACCTTACATAATTTCTTCTCGTCAACATCCCAGACTGAGACTGTTGAGGAGCCCATCGAGGAAGATGCTGAGACTGCAGAGGAACCAGAGAAAGAGGCCGCTGAAGAGGAGGCTGAGGTAGAGGAGGAGGAGGAGGACAAAGAGAAGCCTAAGACAAAGAAGGTAGGTTCATAGGTGGGCGATATTGGCATTGTGGTGATGGCAAATGCGTGTGTCTTTTTCTAAGTTATGTATTAAACATCTCAAGCTTTGAAAGATGTTGGTAAAATGTAATGCATGTCTTACATCATTCGGACTTAGAACTATATTTTTATATGGAGGCCCTAAAACATGTTTCATTATGCCATAGCCTGTGTTGATGCTGTTTCATTTGGTCATTTTAATACATAAATGATTTGTCTAATTGTTTTACAAATAAGGGCCATTTTTGAAAATGTCCTATCTTGTTTGTTGTAGGTTGAGAAGACTGTATGGGACTGGGAGCTGATGAATGATATCAAGCCCATCTGGCAGAGACCAGCAAAGGAGGTTGAGGAGGATGAGTACAACGCTTTCTACAAGACCTTTTCTAAGGTAGGCACCTTAACAGTAGCGCTTGTAGATTGTGTGCCTTCCTTGAGCACTCGACATGTTTAATTTGATTAACCTAAAATGTTTTATAGGACAGCGAAAACCCTCTGGCACACATCCATTTCACGGCTGAGGGTGAGGTTACCTTTAAGTCCATCCTGTTCGTGCCCACTGCAGCCCCCCGCGGCCTGTTTGACGAGTATGGCTCCAAGAAGAACGACTACATAAAGGTATTTTCCTCAAGTGGACTTCAGTAATCATTAAGAGATTGAGTTGTGCTAATAGATATTCAGGAAAACCCTCAACTTGGTTTCTGTCTTTCTATCGCAGCTGTTTGTCAGGAGAGTTTTCATCACAGATGACTTCAACGACATGATGCCCAAGTACCTGAACTTTGTTAAGGGAGTGGTGAGTAATTTTTAAACTCTGCTTGAGACGGTCATGTGCTAATATAAACTGTTCGGTCTTTTCCGTGATAGCATTGCACTGTGATTTAATAAAAATGTATTTTGCTAGGTGGACTCTGATGACCTTCCCCTGAATGTGTCCAGAGAGACTCTGCAGCAGCACAAACTGCTTAAGGTGAGTTTCCCATCTAACATTCTTAAAACACCATCTAATTTTTAATTTTTTTTACTTTATCTGTGAAGTTCACTTTTAGTTTTATAACATTTCATTCAAGTATTTCCCAGAGAATAATGGTATAATTGTGGCGCGGGGGGTGTATTTGTCTTTTTAAAATTCATTATTATCCAGGGGCGACCTCTAGCTCATCCAGTAAGCGCGAGCAACCCATGACCTGAGGCCCTTTTGCTGCTCGGCATCCCCTTACCACTGTTCCTCTGAAATAAAGGGGGGAAAGCCCCCCAAAAATCTTTATTTAATAAAATAAATACATTAGCCCATTTCATACAGAGATTCCGCAATAGTGCCAAATGAAGGTTTGCCGTTGTGTCAGCTTTCTTTAACACAGAACCAAGCAAAGGGCAAAGGTGTCTAACTTTACAGACGGCGAGGTGGCTTAAAGGCACAACAATCTGTCTTGAACAGGCAGGTTTCTTAGTTCACCACTTCTACTCAATTCTCCACCTGTTAGTTTTTACTATTAATCTGCTCGCCTTGCTTTCCAACACACCTGTGGTCTCTGCGAGGGAGTAAGTGCGCACGCTTGCAGCTAAATGTATGTACAGCACGCTAACCTCAACATTTTTTTTTTTTTTTTGTATTTTAAATATTTAGAACAGATCTCCGTGGCACAGTTGCCTGGTGGATCCAGTTTTATTGAGTATAGTGATCGCAAATCGTTGCAGCCACTCTGCAGATGGTCCGACTACGTGTTCTGATGGCGTAACTTTAAATTGTAGCTATCCTTACTAGCTTAGATCTTACATGTTTGCTAATACCTGACGAGTGTATTGTCAATGTGTTTGAGAGAGAGTGAGCAGGGCAAAATAAGGGCTAAGGGAATCAAGTTGCTGAGCACAGCTCTAAGGTGTTTTTTT
>NC_045740.1:4670384-4672841 GCF_008692095.1 Etheostoma spectabile
TTTTTTTTTACATTTTTAAATAATAAAAACAATCAGCATGTCACAGTCAAAGTTGATACTGTGGTGTGCCGCCACAAATGGATCAATGTACGGGAAACACTGTACGATAGTGTATGGGGTGTTTACTGGCTGCTGTATAAATGCTTTGTACTGAGATGATCAAGACTGTTGCTATCAAGCAGGAAAGGAACCTTGATTGTATAGCACACTATTAAAAAGTCAAAGTGCTTTACAGGATGAAGTAAATCCAAAGGGAAAGTGACAAAAGATGTAAAGCTTATCTCCCCCTGTTCAGGTTATCCGCAAGAAGCTGGTGCGTAAGACTTTGGACATGATCAAGAAGATTGCTGAGGAGCATTACAATGATAAGTTCTGGAAGGAGTTTGGAACAAACATCAAGCTGGGTGTCATTGAGGATCACTCCAACAGGACCCGTCTGGCCAAGCTGCTGCGCTTCCAGACCTCCAACAGCGAAACAGCTGTGGCCAGCCTGGAGCAGTATGTGGAGCGCATGAAGGAGAAGCAGGACAAAATCTACTTCATGGCTGGTACCAGCAGAAAGGAGGTGAGTGGCTGTATTTGTATACATGGACATTGTTTGGTCAGGTGAAAATGCTCAATTATGGAAAGTGCAGTGTAGACTGCGACGTACAAGGAAGGTTTGAACAACACTTGCTCCAAATAAACCAAGCACTTGGTTATATGTTATAGCCTGGCTTTGATCATTTGTCCCTCTGCAGGCTGAGTCTTCTCCCTTTGTGGAGAGGCTGCTGAAGAAGGGCTATGAGGTGATCTACCTCACAGAGCCTGTGGATGAGTACTGCATCCAGGCACTGCCCGAGTTTGATGGAAAACGCTTCCAGAACGTTGCAAAAGAGGGTGTTAAATTTGACGAGAGCGACAAGACCAAGGAGAAGAGGGAGGCCCTGGAGAAGGAGTATGAACCCCTCACCACTTGGCTGAAAGACAAGGCTCTGAAGGACAAGGTAGTGAATTATTTTTGAAATATTCATGAATAGGAAATAAATACCAGCCACAATCAAACGTGGCTGCAGCTGCTGTGTTGTCTATTCCATCGCCGCATGATTTAATATGATGCTGTCGTTACCACAGATTGAAAAGGCCATCCTCTCTCAGAGGCTAACCAACTCACCGTGCGCTTTGGTTGCCAGCCAGTACGGCTGGTCTGGCAACATGGAGAGGATCATGAAGGCACAGGCTTACCAGACAGGAAAAGACATTTCCACAAAGTGAGAAATGACCCTGTGCTTTTCAGCAATTTTGATGCTTATTGTCACACTTGTAAAATGCAAATGTAGAACATGCTGTGGCCTGCCTGTTTACTGAGCTTACATGGTAATTCCTCTTTCCTTCAGCTATTACGCCAGCCAGAAGAAAACATTAGAAATCAACCCAAAACATCCCCTCATCAAGCAGATGCTTAACAGAGTCAATGTAAGTCTTTACTGTCACGTCTATCTTTGTCCTATTTTAATTGTGTTTGATTGTGTAATTCTATAAAATAACTTGCGGCTTGGATGAAGTGGCGCTTGACTTGCCTTTTTTGAAAGTTGTCTACCTAAAAAAAAAAATGATAGGTCATTCACATCAATATAGTACATCAATATAGTTTGTATGTCTAACATGGTAAAACAGTTATTCTGTTAGTGATAATCATGTTTTATTATGATGATCTAACCAGTTAACAAATCTGTTTCAGTGCAGCATTTATTCTGATGTAAAACTGACCAATCTGAGCATGTCAGTTATTAGATTTTATTTTATTATTATTTTTTTTTTTTTTATGTGCTCAGGAAGACGGTGAGGACCAGACTGCGTCAGATCTGGCTGTGGTTCTGTTTGAGACGGCCACGCTGCGCTCAGGCTACCAACTTGCAGACACGAAGGCTTATGGACAGAGGATAGAGCGCATGCTCCGACTCAGCATGAATGTCCCCCTGGACGAACAGGCAAGTTGATGTGACATTCTGTTTTACTTTGGAAACACTTGAATAGCAATTTTTAGTCTTCGCTTTCACTTACCCAGTTGCGTCATTTTAAATCCGCTCAGTGATGGATAAAGATTGTGGGGCTGTTTTTTAAAAATTATTGTACAGATTGAAGAAGAGCCAGAGGAGGAGCCAGAAGAGCCAGAAGAGGAGCCAGCAGAGGACGATTCTGAAGATAAGGAGGAAATTGTAGACGACGAAGATGAAGAAACGGTGAGAGGACTTAACATGATGTGGCAGCTTAAGGATGTGAAATAAAGAAATCAGGAGTATTTTGTTCTTATGGCTGTTTCTTAATTACTTTTAATTGTTTTCTTACAGACAAAAACAGGCAAAGATGAACTGTGAAGCACTGAATAGAAGAGCATGTAACAATGGAGCTGGAAATGGGTTTGAGTCTTGTTCCAGCGCCACCGTGGTCGACGTTATCCTGGGTGGGATCCCTGGG
>NC_045740.1:4672851-4693692 GCF_008692095.1 Etheostoma spectabile
TTTTTTAAGGCGATCATTGTTGGTTTTGTTTTTTTATTACATTCCTCATGACTGTAAATTTGTTAATATTTAACTGACCTGTTTATGGAAAGAAGCGATCCTGTCTCTTGATCGAATAAATGTTTCCTGGAAAAGGGATATGGCGTGTTTGTTAAGAATGCACAAGCCACTAAAAGTAATTTGCTTTGACTTAGAAGCATAAATGAGATGTTTATGTAAAGTGGGGGGAAGTAACATTGTTTTGTGAATGAAGGTGTCCGATTATTGTTTGTGTGAATAACAACTGACATAGGATAGATATTTCATAGAAAAGGCTTTCAGCCAGCCGTTGGCACTTCTATAAGTGCATGGCGGATTCTTTGGCAGGTTCAAAGAGCTGTCTGTCCATCAGCACTTTGAGTTAGCAAAATTTAATATGCCAAGGGAAACCAACAAAATACCGAAAAATACAAAATGTCAGCTCAGTCTTTCAACAAGGAAAAACTGTTATTACAGATTTGTCAGTCACCTAAAGGGTGTATAAATACAAGTCTGAATGTAGTTAGAATCAAGTTGTAAGGACGGTCCACCCACCTTCTAGGAGCAGAAATGTCTCAGCAGGGCTGTAACCAATCACTGGGAGATAAGAGAAAATCCCATGGGCCTATCTCAACAGCTGCATGTTGTCAAAACTCCAAAAGCATTAATGAACCCAAGCTGGGCCCAGGTTTATTATGGTTTACAGAGCACAATAAGAGAATTATTATAACTAAAATGGATTTTTACAAAATTTAAAAATGAGTGGCACATAACCTGCAGGCATCTCCAGTTACACTTGCTTGTGCTTCTAATTGAATCTAATGATTTGACTAAACACCAGAACGATTCACCAGAATTGTTTAATGTAAAGAGAAAATATGTAATGTATTTAACACTGCATTACAAGATCATGCCCAGTAGATGGCACAGTCTCATACATCTTGAAAATATGAATGGCACCAGGATGTGTTTATGAGAAAGAAGACAACACATTTGCATGCAACTACACTCATTGCCAGTTTGTTAGGTACACCTTGCTGATAGTAATGCAGTCTTATACAACAGTTCTGCAAAAAATCCTTCCTTCACGAAGGTTAATATATAGTGACAGGCATTTCAACCCATTTATATTAATGAGGATAGGCTAAATAACAAAAAAAACTCTGTATAATGCAATGAAATTCAAAAGCAACACAAACAAACGCAGCCTCCAAATTAACCATATTGTTGAATCTACACCTCTAAACAGTTTCAACAAAAAGTGAACATTGTAACCTGCATGACTGTTGAATGCAACTGCTTTAGTACATGGTTTACTGTAGTTCATCATATTTCACTTTTAGATAGTTTACAGATATGCTAATGTTAGTTACACAATTGTTACTAAAAGGCAATATTTCTGACTGTGTATTGCTAAAACATAGCATTCAGTCAGAAACTGCAAATCTATGTTTTTAGAGTAATAATTACCAGGAGCTGCATTTCCTTGGCTTTATAGCATGTATCAACTGCTGAGAAAGTAAGGAAACACTCCGCATGATGTGGTAGATGTGTGGGTATTACCCAGTCAGCACGATTCCTTTGGATGTGTACAAATTGGCAGAGGTAGCCCACATTTTGAAATGAATGAGTTCCCACACTCTGTCTTTTATACCCAAAGCTGAAACATAGTTTAACTGAGTCACACTGCAACCAAAAATGAGACTTTTGGAAATGGTAGATACTGTGTCCATTTGTTTTACATGAGTCACATCTGTTTTATAGCTCTCAGTAGTTTTCATACTCATACATAGTTGGTGAGAATATGCGGAGCCGCTAACATAGAGTAAAATATATTTTAAAGCTACTGTTGCAGTTTAATTTGAATTGTAGCTTGACACTACACTGCTTGTCTTTAGCTGCAGATGGCAGCATTTATTATACAATCAGAAGAATTGAATTGTTTAGTCTTTGTGGCAAGTGTTTTAGAGAGGTGTTGGCTAAACTTTGTTGTCGCTTGGTAAGCTATACATAGCTTGTATTGTGTTATACTGCTGGTGGCTTTCCAATTTTGTTCACTTCTTAGACATCAACGTAGGTGGGCTAAATATGAAATAATAAAAACTGAGCAGTATAACCTTCATGGATGTAGGATTTGTTGTATTAGATTGCATTAGTTTTAACTGCCTAATAAACAGAGTGTATTTTCTTATCAGTTATCAATATGTCTCTCAACTAATCTTCAAATACGATAGATTGACTGCCTAAGCCTTATGTCTATAGATGTCAATTCCTGCTTGTACGTACAGTAAACCACAAACTTCATTATTTTCTTTAATGCACTTTGTAAATGAAAATCTAAACTCTTGGTGCAACCTAAGGATGATTTTGAAATGTAATAATTCTAAAGCTGCAAACTCTATTGGTCTGTGGAGAAGCATAAATAATCTTCAGGATCTATGGTTCATAGAGCAGTGCTGATGCACATGCTTGTTCTCTACTAGTAACTGTCTCTGATGTTTTCTTACTACAGTAAAGGTACCGTCATGGGCTTTGTACCACACACATCCAAGTAAAAGGTCTTGAATGGTGAGTGTGGGAACTAGCTCCTAAGCAGCTGCAGCAACATTGCATTATGGTCACGCCACAGACGTGCTCCCATATGTTTGCCTGAGTGAGAAATTGTTGTGCTTTCTTAATAAAAAGAGACAGATATGGGCCACAGCAGGGGGAGGGGTCCCACAGCCAAGCCACAGACAACCATGGCAGATAATAACGGTGCTCGTTTGGTACATAGTTTTTTCTCTCTCAAGGGATTTCCTGCTGCTTACCTGTAGAATTATTCCTTGATCTCTCTTTGCCTTGTGCCATGAAAGTCCAACGCAGCATGATAATCCCTACAATGTGGCACACACAAAGGAGGATTGTTGCACATTTGGCAATCTGTTGTTCTATTTCTCCCTGATTAGCTGTATTGTGTTAATTTTGGAGTCGAGTAACCGGAGTAGTTACATTTGAGTCAAAGAAAAAGTAACCACTTTTACATTTTAAAGGCACATGTCTATCACAGAAACAGGTTTTCTGTTATTGTAAGAACGTGTAAAAGAAGGTCTACGTTCTTAAAAGTGCTGTTTTAGCCATTTCAGAAGCATAACTCAAAACTACTTGTAGCATTTCACTCCACATTATAATAAGTGCCCCTTACATACTGATGTACCGATCAGTAGTTTTAAAACCCAAATGACTGCATCACTTGTGACAGTTTTTCTATGTAAATGATTAACTACATGTTTGAGTGTGTTGTCTATCGTGTTTTTCTTCAGGTCAGAATCAGGTTTCCTTACTTGAATCAGTAGGGTTCAAGTAAGGAAATTTATTTGGTAGGATTGGAGCTTTCTGGCAGCGTACAGTGTTTGCCTGGGAGTCACAATGTTCTGGAAGGTCTCATAACATGAAATAACACATTCAAATATGCATCAGATTTATTAAATGTTCTCCCTCTGGAACAAGAAACAGGCCCCAAACTGCTGCCGCACAGTCCCTCTGTAATGAGCATTTGTCTTACAGCTGTTAATGAGTCAATAAATATAATGAATGATTGGAATTAAGCTGGAGTATGAATGCAAAACTTGTATATAGGCTACCCTTTTTTCATTAGACTATGAATATTATTTATTAAGTGAGACATTTGACAACATTGAAAATAAACACATTTGTTAAAAAAAAGAAAATTTAAACTTACTACTAGACAACATATAGGATATTTCATCTCTCGGTGAAAGTCGATCTCTCGCTGATACCAGGTTTCCCATCATTTGTATTTTGCGACTGACTGCAGTTTCTGCGCTGTTGCTGCTGCTGCTCATACGCAATCCCTGGATAGGTGGTTGCCATGGATTCCTGGGTCACATGCGTGGGTTGCCTGTAGCCAGAAGCAGCAGAAGATGCTTGGACGAGAAATCCAGAGCCATTTTCATTCAAGGAAAAGAAAGGATTCGCAGTGGATGGCTTGCTGACTGGGTGGCCTCACTACACCCGTTTGCTGATTTTGGCTTGTTTCATCTTATCGGTTTGATTAGGCCTATTTTAAATTCGCAGCAAACCGGTTTTGTCCACATCCATAGACTGATAATAGGAATGAGTATAGAAATTCCTGAAGGACTGACGGAGCTGTTACAGAGCTTTACCGTGGAAGTTTTGAGGAATCAGCCTAGGGATTTGCTCGAGTTTGCATTACAGTACTTCACCCAGCTGAAGGAAAGCGAGACCAAAGAGGCCTCATTTGGCAATGACCAAAATTCGGCCCCAAGACTGGGAAAAGCGGTCAATTTCATTGACGAAGCCATGCAGATCGATTCGGAAAACGGAGAGGAGGAGGAAGAGGACGACGATGACGAAGAATTCATAGGTAGGCTAATAAATTCAATGTAGGCTATGTGTCAGGAGGGTGTGTGACAGTGGATGTCGTTCATTTATTAAGAGCAATGAGCATTTATCGCTGTGTGCTCGGCTTCTGTTCAGTGGGAGAGAATAACAAGATGCACATTAAACGCAGTGATGCTCCAGCGCTCGCCACCTTGCATCCACCACGGCTCTGTCATTTGCCATATATGGTCACGGAGGCTGAATGACGGTTAATGAACGTGTCTTTCTTCATATGTGCAGACACGTTTTTGTAATAAAGACAGGAACTGTGTGTTTTCTAGACAAACCCTGCACCTCTAGGTCATTTAAATATTTTCAGTTTCAGGTGCAGGCCTGACGGGCCCTGGTGGATCAACAATATGACAAAGCAGAAGGTACTAAATTAACCCTCTGCTTTGATGCAAACAATGCAAAATATATCGTTTACCGCCCCTAAATTATTTTGGGCTTCCACATGTGGTCATGTGCAACACAGTGGCCGGTGCAGTATTGCAATAAGGTGCAGCAAGTAGCATGGCAACCCAGAGCTCTGACACAGCATCCCAATGAGTGGTAGGGTCTGCAAGGCTGGCTGCAATGGTTACATAAGGAAAAGTAAAGTATAGTTAATCATTAAACTAACTATTGTAGTATTTTGGACCATCACACCTCCAGTGCCTTGTCATAATAATATGTCAATGAGCCTCCTCCGAAAACATTGGCTGACAGGCTATAAAGAGACCTCCTATCTAATGGATATTTCATACTGAGACAATTGTGAGCTTGGCAATTTATGCGGTGTTTTACATTTGAGTATTTTTCTTATTCAAATTTGATTCAAACACACTTCAGAGCAGCTGTCCTTATCCAGGTTTTACCTAAATGAGTACGGGTCCTTAGTAAGCACAGGGCTGGATGTATTCCACTACACATGTTCTCCTAATGTAGAAACGTGCATTAACCTTACATTTTTTAGTAATGAGTCTCTTACTGTGACATAGATGTACTTCCTAATGAAATCCAACATGTTAAAATATATATGTTCTATGCTTTTCCAGCCCCGGTAATGAACAGATTCATCAGAAGAGTATCAGGTAAGTTGTCATTTGCTGGCTGTTTAAAGCTTGTTCTGTCAAGAGGAGAACTCTGGACAGTGTCAGTGCTGGAAACATATTCAACTTTTTTGACACATGAATACTGAGGCTACGTCAGATTTGCTTCAGTAATACGAGTGATTCAGGAAATTTCTTTTCATCTGTCTTTTCTCACTGTCTTTAGCTTATATAATAGAGTTGATTAATTAGAGTTTGTGAAACCACTTTGTCTCAAGTCCGGTTAATAATGTCAGTCAGTGACGTGGGTAGAGAGATGAGGACAAGGACTGCTATTAATAATGATCCCTTGCTCCTCATAATAGTAACATTCTGGCTTCTCAAAAAATTCTGTATTAGGACTGATACATCTTCATGATATATAAATAAATAAATATATATATAATCAACAAGGTTGCATTATGTTTCTGCAAAATCAGAGTGAAGTTTCCCACATTTATGAATTGAAATATAAAGTATTTTTCAATGCGTGTCCTGCAAGAAGCTAGGTTTATTCAAGTAAAAGTGTGTTATTACTACAGTATATTGCCGTACAAACACAGGAAGGAAATGTGGTGCGAGTGCCACCACCATCACCCCATCCCCCAAAGCCCCACACTTAAGACCAGAAAAGTTGTGTTTATTGAAAGATTTATTGCATGAGACTGCAGAATAACCCCTTGGATTTGATTTTTGCTGCTAGGTCACTTGAATAAGAAGCTTTATTCTTAAGCATTTGAGTTTAAATGTTGTTTCCAAAGGTTCTGTCAGAAATTGGAATAATTTTATGAATTTGCTGTCTGGTAAGGAGTGACTACTTGATCTCTGTCATGCAGTGTGTGCTGAAGCGTTCAATCCTGATGAAGATGACGAGGATAAAGAGCCAAGGGTAAACTGTGTTTCTTGCCACAAAGAATTCAAATTGTATCTGAATCAACATTTTAAAGTCTTCTGTGTGTACTTTAATATTTTGGCAAGCATAGAGTCATGTCACAAGACCTGTGCTTCTATTTGCAGGTTACCCATCCAAAAACCGACGAGCAGAGACAGAGACTACAGCAAGCATGTTGGGACATTCTTCTGTTTAAGAATTTGGATCCGGTGAGTGGATTATTCCATAAGTACTCTGGAGTCCTCTGGTTTGTGCTCTGCCATCTCTTAAATTACACAAAGGAGAACATGGCCTGAGGCCAACAGCTTTTTGCTGCAGCTCAGTGCACTATGTATGATTTGTAAAGATGGTTGTTTTCAAGTAGCTAAAACCCCTCACTAGTGGATTTTGCATGATTATTTCAATGCGTGAAATTCATATATTTGACTAATATTTCCCACCATCACAGGAAGAGATGTCTCAGGTGCTGGATGCCATGTTTGAGAAGTTCTGCACTGAAGGGGAGCATATCATTGATCAAAATGATGATGGGGACAACTTTTATGTCATTGAAAGGTGATCTTTCATGTGGCTTTTGCAACATTGTTGATTGTTATACAGCATATATCTATAAAAAGTAATATATTTGTGAAAAAATCCGTAAATCAATGTTCAGAAACAGAAAACAGAAACAGAAAACAGTAATGGAACTACATTGAATTTGCCTTGGTGATTGGGTGCATACATACATACAAACAAACACACATGTTAAACATGAATAAGAATAAACAATAAATACTGAAACAGAGATAAAGATATATAAATATGTATACATACATATTTCCTGTTGACTTACGATGTCAGGACACACCAATATGGCTGCCCTGTGTTTATATTTTTGTAATTGTCTAATTTTTCTTTGTATTTTCATTCAGAGGGACATTTAATATTTTCGTGAAGGTTGATGGCACAGACAAGCTGGTAGGCTGCTACGACAATCAAGGCAGCTTTGGAGAACTGGCATTGATGTACCACACCCCCAGGGCAGCCACAATAATCGCCACCTCGCCTGGAGCCCTTTGGTGCCTAGTGAGTAAACCAGGATGCCTAATGCAAGAGCACAGTTGGCTCCGTGCACAGGCTTTTATAACATGCTGTGCTGTCAGTTGTCATGATTTACAGTAAATATCCCGGATGTCTGTGGCAGTGTTGGCACCTGGCACCATGCAGTAGGTGGGATCATGTTGTCTGACTGAGATAACATACTGTATAAAACCCACTGAATGCAACAAAAAGTGAGAAAGTACTAGCACCTAATATGAACGTATGTAAATGAGTACTCAAGATGTTATAAATGTTGCAATGGTTATGTTATACTGTAAATGTTATAAATGCTCAAAATGTGAAAACTGAGGCTGTCAACTCCATCATGGAGAAGACTCAAGTCGAGGTGAAAACAATTGTGTTACCCGCATTGCTAATTTTTTTTAATTGTTATTTTAAATTTCAGCATTTTGGTAAAAACAACTTCCAACAACTTTTTAAATTGTGTCCAAAACAGCCGTTGTGAATATTCAGTTGCTACTCGATCTGTGAAGCAGCTTGTTTATTAATAACTCAGTGAGGGTCGTGTCCTTAAACTGAGGGTAACAGCTTTGTTATGTCACCTGTGTGCAAACTGGGCAGGTGGCATCTGTATTCCCTGTTGACCCTCGTTGTAGTGCGTGTTTGAGTCTGTGAACAAGCAGCCAGTCCTGTTCGACCAACGATCCCCAGAGGTTGAGGAGGAACAGTGCTGCTGAAGGGTCTCTAAGCAAACCGTAGTTTATAGTAGGAGCTTTAATTTGAGTCTAAGTCTGGCATTCAAATTGTAAACATTCACCTTTTTGGCAACTTGGTTTGATAAGCTTCAGTACGCTAAGTCCTCAGGCCTAGCACCCTACTGACCACATCACCACAAGGTTAAAGCCATATTTGCTCATTTGGTAGGGAATTCTTTGTTCCCACCTAGAAGGAACCGTAGTCAACTGCCTATGTTTCCTACAGTACACCATGTAACCACTGCATGTTGTCATCTAACATGTTGCTGGGCATTATTTGATTCTAAACTATGTATAATTATATATTGCCCTGCTGAAATAACATACAACTGAGATATCTCTAAAGGTTTATCATTATGTGCTAATGCTTGAATTATTCTGAGTGGTGTAGGGGTTTGCAGGAGATGCTCTGCTTACTTAACAACTGATTTACAGCGACCCCTACTGCCAAATGTTTCATATGAGTAATTGTCAGGTGAAAGAGTACCAGAACGATCTCGAGCTGTGGGGAAAATGTAAATGAGTATTGCCACCCAGCCATCCTGACTTTTTAAAAGGTGCGGGGGTAGTAAGCACAACAAATGAAAATGATGGCGATGCCAGACTTTCTGTGCATCCTGGATTATTTCTCCATTATGTGTATTACGAGTCATCACAAACATTGTAACATTTTAAAGTAAGAGAAAAGAGAGGGGCTTTTGATACTCAAAAATACTCTAAAAAGACGTTTTTTATATACTGTACATATACACACATATAACAATGCAGTCTATGATAACAACACAGAGAGACAGGACAACCCCGTGTCTCACATGCTTCTGAATGTTTTCCTTTTCTTTGAATCTGTGTTTCAGGATCGTCTGACATTCAGGAGGATTATAGTGAAGAACAATGCCAAGAAAAGGAGGCTGTATGAGGCGTTCATTGAAACGTTACCACTTCTTACATCATTAGAGGTTAAGATTAGCTTTGTCCTCCAGTGTGAAGAAAGTGCAGTATGCATTTCCAGTAAAAACCATTGTCAACCAAATATCCTTTCATCCACAGCTCTCAGAGAGAATGAAGGTAGTGGATGTAATATCCACCAAGGTGTACAGTGATTCACAGCAGATTATTGCTCAGGTGATGAATCTCTTTGTATGATCTGTTCTTGGATTGATCATTTCATTTTCTGATGCAATGGAGAATTTATAAACCCCGAGTTGCTTATTTTTTGTGCTTTGTCTTACAGGGTGATTTAGCAGATCGCTTCTACATTGTTGAGTCTGGCCAAGTTAGAATCACCATGAAAAGAAGCAGGGTATGTTTGCCAAGTCAACCATTCATTTTTAAGTGTGAAAGAAAACTTTGTTTGCATGTCCTGGTATGTTAAAGTGTGCCCTTCTGTTTTGCCAGACGAAAAAAGACCAGGAAGATGAGGAGGTGGATATCGCCACATGCTCGAGGGGCCAGTATTTTGGGGAGTTGGCGCTTGTCACAAACAAGCCCAGAGCTGCATCAGCCTACGCTGTGGGAACCGTCAAATGCTTGGGTATGTTTTGTGCAATTTTATGACTATTAATTTGATCCGTCCAGCATGTAGACTTCTCAGTATACCACTTATTATTATTCTGTTCTGTTCTTTTTTTTAATCAGCCATGGACATCAAAGCTTTTGAGAGATTGCTGGGTCCGTGCATGGACATCATGAAGAGAAACATTGCTAACTATGAGGAGCAGCTGGTCACCCTGTTTGGAACAAGCACTGATATTGAGCAGCAAAGTGCATCAGACAGCTCCAATGGACCATGAATCTGTGGTTACAATAAAAAAGAGGCTTGTATGGAGTTTTCCCCCCCCATGATCACTTAAAGGCTTTTCTTACAACAAATGTGAATATTCACCTCAACTTTTGTGCGTCAGATAAATAAAACAGACTACGTCAGACAAGATTCATTTTAACAGAGATTGCCACTGAGTGTTATGACAAAAGTAAAATAAGCCAAAGCAGAATTGCTCAACGCTTGTTTGAATTAGATTTCTCACAACTCTCACCCTAAAAATGTAAGCATACATTGAACTTGTCAGTGTCAGACGTTTTGTTAACCCTCACCTTTTCTCCACAGTATTATATATTTACACTTACGGTATAATATTGTTTGTACATTTGTTAACATTGTTGGTCAAAATCAGATGCCAAAACTAATTTCTTACTGGATAAGTGTTAGAAGATATGTCACAATCTCTTGTCGTTTTTGGCAAGAGCACTAACACTCAGCATGAGGAAAAGTGCCCCAACATGAAAAAGGATAAAAATGTGTAAAATAAGTTAATTTAATAACATATTTCACATTTTTATCACAACAGAATGTAGATTTGGCAGTACTTTAATACTTTTACAAAATTAATTTATGTTTATTATGAGATTTAATTCCTTGAATACATGTTCATAAACTGTGTCATTGTTGGTAAGTGTGTATTTGTGGCTGTTAGCCTAATACTATGCTTTTGCAAAGAAAAACATCAGAAAGATAGCTGATAGTTTTGTAAGAATATACAACACATTGCTGTACAATTTAAAACTGAGTATTCACTGTTATTATATATGCCCAGCTTTAATTTAACTAGTTGCCCCACTAGACTGTAGTCATTATAGGCAGTGTCTTGAAACAATTAATTTTTCCTGTGTTTTAATGTAAAATTAAGTCATATTGTTTTTGTGTCAGTGAAACATACATTATGATTATGATATCCATTATTGCTGTCTACCTCTGCCAACAACTTATACTGTTTGGAAACACATTTTCAATGTTCCCTCTGAACAGAAATCTAAAGTGGGTCTTCTCTCTCTCTCTCTCTTCTCTCTTTTTAAAATTAATAATTGAAGTCTTCTGTATTTTGTCCGTGGTTTACTGCAGCTTAAACTGTTTAAAGCTGGTTTAACATTTAAACATTCTGAATTTATTTCCTTTCTTTGTGCAGGTAGTGCTGGTAATTTTTAAGGCAAACCCATAATACTGACTGAAAGTACTGTATGTTTCACTTTTCATGTCAATAAAGAACATTTTTTACATTTGCGTGTTACATAAGTATTTGTTATTGGAATAGCACACTTTCGAAGCTTTTCATTCATGCCTTATTCATACAGTTGTTCATTAACTATATGTTGTAGTAAAACAGTTAAATCAATTGTTTTTATGTACAAGGGAAAGGAAAAATAATCTAGAAAGCAATGTAAGTATTTTTTGCTGTAGTTGCAACACTGAAGATAGAAAAATAATGTATTGTTCCTGTCATTGCCAATCAGCTGTTACTGGGTAGTAACAGGCATGAACGTTCATCCAATCATACGATGATCAACAAACTAGGCCCCACCGTCAATATTTTTCTCAACAGTATCGACCAATAGAATACCCGGATTATTGTGATTGACGTTCTTATTCACCAATAGGAGGCTTTGTCTGGAAACATTCATTCCCACCCTTCGAGTGAATGCCAGAGAATTTCTTGATGGCGAAAAGGTTTGGTAAGTGGGAAGTTGACTACTTTTTTTCGAAGAAATTAAAGGTTCAAACAATATTTTAACTTAAGCGTTGTTTGATCAGTGTCTTTGCAATTCTACCATGGTGTTTGAGCGGGGTTGTCACGCATTTATTTGATGACGAATGACTGTGCTCTACTAGCTGTTTTTTTTCGCTGTGACGCTAGTTTTGGTGGTAACAAGCCCAACCGACAGCCGTTTTGTATGTCAAAACATACAAAGTAAGTCTTTTAATTGGTACAGTCTGCTTTGATTCGTTAAAAATTGTCTTTTAAAGGCCTCGGTGTTATCGTGTCATTCATTTTGAACAAGGCAGTGGTTGCGTCATGCCTCAACTTGTTGACATTCTTTTGTTTACAATGTAGCTAGCTAACTAGACCATAGACTAAACACGACAGCCGTTGCGTTTGTACTAGCAAAGGACACTGCTGCTGATTTTGAGGAGTGAGAAAACAGTAGGCCTGAGCGTCAAACTGTCTTTTTATATTTGATAATAATTTTGAAATGGTAACAGTATTCGTATATCCGCGTTTATTAAAGTCTAAGCAACGGTTTGTCAGAGCTTGTAGCGACCATTGATGGGTTGTCAGAAAGCAAACATCCGTTAGTTCTTCCTTGTGAACTGATTAATTTCATGTTCTCATGTTATTAGATATTTTAATTTTTTTCTTTTACTTTGTATGACGTCAAATATATCAGACAAAGACAATTTTACCCTTTCATTGATATTCTTTTATATTTCTTTCAACTTCGTGTTTTTGAGCCTCTATTACGATACTTTTCATAACGTATTTCTACTAATTTTCACTTTTGCTACGCAGTTCTGAATGAATGGGCTCTGGTACGCATGCGCCAGATCCTTTTTTAAGTTTATAAACAAGGCCTCCATGCAGCTGGTCACATGACTAGACACAGAGGTATACTGTGTCGATTTAGAACAAAGGATTCCATAAACGCTTCATACCTTTACCATCTTTGCATGCAGTGCATGACATGTCTTGCTATGATAACATAATGCCTGTTTTTTTCTTTATTTAATTGTCCACCGACCTTTTACGGTTTATGTGTAATGTTTTTTGCTCTGGATCCGTTCGTTATGTCAATGAGTACAACACGAATCCACTGAACACTATTCAGACGTGTGCATGCAATTCCAATTGTCGTTATTGCTTAAGGCTCATTAAAAGCAGCATTGGAAATAGATTGTTAAAGTACTCGGGTTGTCCCTTTTTGTTTAGCATAAAATCTGCTGATGTGGCAGAATATGATGATGGAAGCTCAGTAAACTGACCTGCAACCTGTTAAAAGAAATAGAGGAACAACAGAACATTGTCAGAATGGACGAGTCTTTCGATCCACTCAAGTGCAACGAGGAACTGCCTTCCTCACCTGGGTGCCACATGGATTATGGTAAAATCCTAAACCAGCAAAAAGTTACATTCTACATTTAAATAAACGGAACTTTTCCACATCAATTATGAATATTATTGTTGACTTCTCCCTAGATGACATGCCAGAGTTGCAGGAGGTGGTGGAGGACCAGAGGTCTCCAGGATTATTTCAGGTTGGAGCAGGGGTGTCTCACCAGGAGCTCAGCTGCTCCCCCAACACCAACTGGCTCACTGAGCTCGCCAACATTGCCACCAGTCCTCAGAGCCCCCTGTTGAAGAGCGTCCTGCATAAGAGGTTTGTACCAAGGCCATGAAAAACAACAAAATCTGATGAGTGCATACAGTGATATAAACTCAAAGAGAAGTTGACAACCCCTGTTAGAACATAAGTACATAGTACCCCAGGGTGGGTATTCCACAAAGCAGAGATTGACAAATTAGCCAAATAATGTAAAAAATGTTATGAAATCTTCTAAAATTCTGTTGTTGTTTTTTTGCAAGTATTGAAGTAAATGTTACAATATGTTTAGGTCATTACAACCAGGATATTGCAAAAATCATTTTCACAGTAAACCTGGCTAACTTTGTTTTGTTGAATACCCCTGCTGGTGCTAAACAACGTATTAATCAGCTGTCTGTAGATTATAAATATCAATTATATTTTACTTAAAAATATGAAAGGGTAGCCAATGACTATATATGACGATGATATATTTATAACATTGTCATTTTATTTCAGATCATCTCCAGTCCACATCTTTGGCAACAGTAATAGTTTGCATTCCTACGCCCGTCCCCCATTAGCCAGCAGTGCACCCAACCCGTCCAGAGGCCACCTCAGGGAGCGCAGGCGTGTCAGGGTAACCTTTCACCTTTGAAAACCTAAAAATCATCCATTCTAGCAGACTTAGTGATTATTTACTACATTCTGTATGACATGTATACAGAAATTGTTTATTTTACCGATGTCCTTGTAAGATGTTTTTTATTATTATTTACAACAGGCTAGCAGTGAATCTGAGTCTGGAGTTTTTTCTATGTCCTCATCTTTTTCGGATGATGAAGACATGGCCTGGTCTCACAACTGGCCCTCCACAGCCTGGCATTGCTTCCTTAAAGGTGCATACGTACACAACCATGTACATACTGCATGCATCCACCAGTATACACTTTACACCTTAATCATACACATTGAAGTTGTTGAAAGTAAAGAGTTATTCCTCACAGCTTAAAGGCAAGAAAACAAGCCATTCATGTATGATTTCTTAAATCTATCGTTTAGATCAGTAATGTATAAACACAAATGTAAAACAAAAAAGTTGAGAAACACAATTATATAATTTTTATCTTATGGGAAACTCTTCTGGAATGTTTGTGAATAGACTTGTAATTTATGTGGTCAAAATGTTACTGATTGGTTGCTTAACTGCTCTGCCATAAAGTGTGCTTTGACCGGCAGGTAATGAAGACTGTTTTAGACTGAAACTGTAGAGGTGCTGACACTAATCTTTTGTTAACACTAAAAAGCCCCTCTCTTTACTACCAGGTCAAGTAAACATTTGTACAAGCGAACATTTGCAAAGAAATTCTGACCTCAGGTGTCCAAACCGCAGTATTGCATCCATTTTCCAGCATTCTCTTCTCTGTATCAACACACATTTGCTTATTTATCATGTCACATTGTGTTGATATTCAGGAACTCGCCTGCGCTTTCATCGAGGTCCTAATGTGGAGTGGCAGGAAGCTGATGAACTCAGGGATTCTGATGATGACTCAGATGATGAAACCATGATGCCATCATCCTCCTGTTTTAAGGTAGTGAGTTTGTTATTTCTTAAAATTATTAATAAGAATCTGCTCTACTTCTGCACTGACTGCATGATGCAGTGTGACGTCAGTGGACATAATGGCTTGTAAAAGTCACAAGGTGGCAGCCAGGTTAACAATAGAGGGACAAAAAGTTAGTAACTAAGTGCATGAATGAAACATAACATCCTTGATGATTTGCAGTGGTGGTCTCATTTACTATCATAAAAACCAAGCGATCAGGCACCAAGTTGTTTAATCACCAATTCCTCCTTGTTAGTGAGGTCCAAATGCTCATCTTGCTGGTAAGTTAAGACTTTTTTTCCATTTTTTTCTTTTGCTTCATTTACAGAGATATGGTTTAGAGGGGCTGAAGTTGCTGAGCCATGAAGAGACGGTATCTTTTGGCCAAGCAGTTCTTAAACTGACCTTTGACCCTGGTTCACCCGATGACGGCCTTTTAACAGCTGAATGCCGATTGGATCACCCTTTTTTTGTCAAGAATAAAGGTAAAATAAGCTCTTTTGAAAACTATTCTTAGATTTCTGTTCAAAATCAGTACACATTGACTGAAGGTTGTGTTCTTTAGCTTTGTTGTTAAAATGTGAATCTGGTCTTTGCCAACAGAAGCTTTCACAGACCAAACTTTTGCCAAATGTAAAATACTTAAACTTTTGCTTAAATAAACAGTTTTATGAACAAAATTATCTGTAATTTACCATCTGGGTTTTTCAGGGTGGTCTTCTTTTTATCCAAGCCTTACTGTGGTGCATCATGGGATCCCTTGCTATGAGATGCAGTTGGGCAATGTGTGCCTGCCACCTAACCACCCAGAAGCCATTAACTGTGATGACTCGGTCGTCTTTGACACTTTCAGAAGGTACACTCCTATAACTAAACTTAAAGTGGCTGTAATTTATATATTTCCATAACAATGTGTAAAATGACAATGTGACAGTTTAAAAGGGGTCGCTCGTAGTTATGAATCTACATGTGCAGCTCCTCTCGGCTTCAAACCTGCAACTTACAATAACTTTGTTGGCCACTTGGGAATCACAAGTTGAATACAATATTCCAGTTGTTTTTCACTGAAAACAGCTTCCCGCTGCAGCTAAATATGAAACTATGATAGCGGTGGAATTTAAACATATCAGTAAAGTTGCAGACCGAAAGCTAAATGCAAGCATTAATCAATTAGTTGTTAGATTTTTAAGTTATCGCCAACTATTTTGAAAATTTAATTAAGTGGTCTGAGTCAAAATTCTTTGATTCTACCTTCCTCATTATAAATACTTTTTTTTACTCCTCTATGACAGTAAATTAAATATAAGGACATTTGAGAGACGATGATTAGAATGCCAAAGATATAGATGATTTCTATATTGCTTTAAATAAAATTAAACAAATAAGTTAGAAATACAGTGTGTATTCTAAAAACAAAATAATTGGTATCTAAATATGTTACTGCAGTTATACATTATGTAGCAAATCTACAATCATTTACATATCTAGTATTTGTATATTTGAGACTTTTTTTGACGAGTGACAAGGTGACATTTTGTAACAAACTGGAAAAGAACTAATTGCAGATTAAAATGTGATAGATTAATAAAATTATAATAATATTAATGTCTGATCACTTTTCTCCTACAGTTATGACTTCACCCCACTAGACTCCTCAGCAGTGTATGTTCTCAGCAGCATGGCTCGTCAGCGCAGGACCTCCCTGTCTAGTGGGGGTGCTGTCAGTCCAGACTGTGATAAACTTGAGCGCTCCAGCTCTCCACAATCCTCAACTGGCAAATCAAACAAGAGCCACACCTCAGGGACAGCCGGTGGTGCCACGCCTACAAAATGCAAGCGGCCAATGAATGCCTTCATGCTCTTTGCCAAGAAGTACAGAGTGGAGTACACACAGATGTATCCTGGGAAGGACAACAGGTATGCAAAAGTCAATGAGATCCAGTGCACTTATACATACTGTTTTGCATTGCAGAATTATCAAATTTAGGGTAATGAGTTTCTATATTATCATGTAACATTTTTAGATACGCTCACATTAGCCTTGCGTTCAATATAATTTCCTGAAAGAGGATGTGATGTCACAGGTCCAGGTGTGTGTAGTAAATACATATTTAGCATTGAATGGAAGTCATATGACACTTGTAGTCTAGTTGTGTAATGTACCAAATAGCATGATGGCACACGCTGCGTCAGTGTTTCTTTAGTTTCGCTTTCGCTTTTCCAGACCCTCCTTCAAAGTGCGCACATAGCATTCGACGATGGGAGGAAAACTTGTAGTGGTTTATTAGCATTTCTTTAAAACAATCTGAATCGTCATGGGCTATATATATATACATATATATACATATATGTATATATACACATACATACATATAGATAATCTAGCTATTTGTGTCAATTTACCCTGGAGAGATCAGTCAATTATTGTAACACAAAGAACGCAAAGGGAAACGGAAAATACATGCATTTGGCGGAATTTCCTGCTACACGGGAGCAATCCTGGAAGTTGAACATCAAGAAATATAAACTAGTATTTCTTTGACAAAAGTTGACATCTATGGAAGTATACTATGACCATACTGTTACAGCCCAGTCTCATTTTGTGTTGACATGTTAGCTTTTGAAGCAGAGGTACTGTTAGAGAATGAGGGTAGACTCTGTGTGTATTGACAATTTAAAAACAGAGTCCCTTTGTGTTGATAGTTATAATGACTGAACCAGGCTAGAGATGTCAAGCCCAAAGCTACAGATTAAAAGTTAAAAGCCATTATATGTGAAGCTTTGTAGTTTAACACAAAGAGCACAGATGCGCCCGGTGGAAAATAGGGGTAAGACCCCAGTGGTCTTGGTTTTTTTGGTAGCAAAACTGAATGAGTAATGCTCTCTCCTTTAAGACCCACCATTAAAGAACCCATGAGCAATGCGTCTTTGGACCAATTCTTTAAGCCAATCATGTCCCAGCCAATATGATTTCCACTGCATGTGAGATTGACGATCTCTCTCGCTACATCGAGACAATGTTATTTTTTTTTAGTGTTAGGTTTCTTTCAAAATAATTCTAGGGCAGAAGTATAATCAAGCTTTGCCTTCAGTGTAATTGTATTTTCTTGGACCATTAAACATGTTTATAAATCAATTCTTCATTTAAAGGCCCAAAGACATGGTGCTCTTTGGATGCTTTTATATAGACCTTAGTGGTCCCCTAATACAATATCTGAAGTTTCTTTATGAAGCTTTCCTTAGTATGTGTCATTTCTGAGTCTGTAGCTTTTGAGGAGGGGGAGGGGAAGGCTGGGGGTGTGGCCTTGACCAACTGCCACTTTGCTCATTTGAAAGCCATGATGTCTCGCTCTGATGGTTGGCCAAATTCTCTTGGTGGGTAAAACCGAGAAAGGGGAGGCAACCTTGTATGATGACCTCATAAGGGGCAATATTCCAGATCGGCCAATCTGAGCTTTCATTTTCTCAAAGGCAGAGCAGGATACCCAGGGCTAAGTTTACACCTATCACCATTTCTAGCCACTGGGGGACCATAGGCAAGCTGGGGGTACGCAAATTAATGTTTTAATTAAGCAATTTAATTTCGTAATTAAAATCCTCTTAAAGTGAAATTTTCATGCCATGGAACCTTTTAATGACATTTGTAACGGCATATTTTACTGACTTTTTAAATGGCACTTTTATGGTATACCTTTTGTTATGACATACTATACTATGACTTTTTAAAATCTTTTTTAATAAAATATTTATGGCATAAAAGTCCTTGATCTTCTGTCTCTCACCTTAAATACCAGAGCCATTAGTGTCATCCTGGGTGACAAGTGGAAGAAGATGAAGAATGAGGAGAGGAGGATGTTCACCATGGAGGCCAAGGCTCTGGCTGAAGAGCAGAAAAGACTCAATCCAGACTGCTGGAAACGTAAAAGAACCAACTCAGTAAGGAGAAAAGTCACTGTACTACAACATCCACATTGTACGCTGACATTGCATGATAAATTATATTTACTTATCATTTTATGTCGTCTTTCAACAGGGTTCCCAGCAGACTTAGATATTCCCCCATAAACCCCAGCTGCTGGCGTTTTGACATGGAGAGGTGCTGGACAGTGCTTGATGCCTCTTTGCTCTCCTGTATTCTTGAGACTCAACTGTGATGCTGAATTCACTTGCTTTTTGTAACCTTAAAACATTAGAGACAAACCAGAAATATGAACTATAAACAAAACATGTAATCTAGTCACTAACAGTGCATATATTTTCTAGTATCTTTCATTTCGAAGATGTCTTATTCCCCTTTTTATATAAAAATGGACCTTATCATTTATTCCAGGTTATTTCCTAGTCAAGGTTGGAAATGAAAGCCTGTGGTGCTATGCTTCAGTGTAGAAGGGGCAGTAAACAACAAGTGTCTATTTATAATTGTAAAAGGGGTCATTTTAGCTAACTTTTTCACAACTGTTCAAATGGATTATATTTGTAAGGTTCAATATATTGCACAGATTGGTAACCCTTTGATACATTTTGTAATACAGTAGATATTCTGCAGCTCGACTGTTGCCAACAATTTGTGATGCTGCCCTGCCAAGTTTTTAGATTTTTGCCCAACCACCCAGCCATATGATGAGAGGGCTTTCAGCATGTGGTGGTGGGTTCTGTCACAAAGCACTTCAGACCTTCGCTGTAAGTCTTTGTATCTTTTGCACTTTATATAAATATGTAATCTAAACCTATACAGCCATTTTATACTGGTGGAAACCATTTGTATAATACAGCTAGTATCTTGACCGTTAGCCGTTTGACACATTCATGGCTCACTTCTGCTTTCAGGTTGCTCTCGAATTTGAAGTGCTTTGTTCATAATGTACAGGTTTCACACCCCCAACAACCTCTTGCACAAAATATCCTTGTATCATATTATAAATACTTTTTTAAAACTTGCATCTTATCCAAGTGTTTCATTTTTTCCATAAACTGTAATCAATCTGTCGAGATGCTTGGCTTTGTGAGTACATTTGTTTTCTCATCTTTTGTTTTTAAATTCAGTGTGCCAATTATTGCCCATACTTATTATTGCGGGCTGAATAGGCATTCAGATATCAAACACAGTTTCACCCAAATCACAGTTTACGTACTGTCCCGTTTTCAGACCGTTTCAGATTGTCCAATGTGTGTGTATGTGGCGGAATGTTAAGAGCTAAAGTGGAGGACAGAGTGGGGAGCTGCAGTGCGATTGTCTGAAAGTTTTTCAAACAAATTGCTCTCTGTCCTACAGTTTTCACTCTTCATACATCATTGTTGGTCAAAATGTAGGAAATCTTGTGCTGATAGGAGACATGATGGAGCATATCGGACTTAAACTTTTCGCGCTGTTTGCACCAATTGCCGATAGAAAACATTGAAAAAGAAAATCTGGATTCTTCACAGAGGAAATCACCATAGCAACAAGCTGTGACACACACACCTATCATGAGACTGTTCCCTGGAGGCCGTGTTGTCCTCTCTTTGCAAGACATGTCAAACAGCAGAGTAAAGTTAGCTCAGATGATCTGTTACTAATGATATTAACCATACGCCGGTGGTGACGACAGTACTATCCTACAGTTTTCGCTCTTCATACAGTACATCATTATTGGTCAAAATGTAGGAAATCTTCTGCCGGTTGCAGACGTGTAACTATGGGGTCCATCGGACATAGACGTTTGGTTCTGTTTATACCAACTGCCAATAGAAACTATGAAAAGAAATATCAGCATTTTTTACTGAGGAAATCACCACAGCAAAAACTGACTAACTGACTTCAGGCCTCAACACCAACAACTGTTTCATAGAAGACAGAGTTGGAGAGAAGGAGGAGCGGAAGGAAGGACAAGAAGTGTTATTTGTTAGCTAACATGATGTCACGATGGACCACACCCACC
>NC_045740.1:4693702-4696169 GCF_008692095.1 Etheostoma spectabile
GTAAATAAACAGTAATTTTAGCATCGTAAAACACTTCATTCAAAGTCGACAGAAACCAAATGAAACTATGAAAAGCTGTTTTGTCTTCTCTACACTTTTCCAACCATGGAAAACTCTAAAATATGTTGATTCTATACATGCTAAAAATACTGTTTTTTAAATGGAATCTGGTTGGTTTAGTGCCAGCTACTTCATAGCTGTTTCTGGTAAACAGAAAGGTCTTAAATATGTTATAAAAAGGTCTATCTCTGAAGGGGATAAGACACTTAATACTTCACCATTAAAACAATACTGTATGTATTTAAAAATTTAGCAAAACTGGGGTATTTTATTTACATGCATTTTGCTAAGGCTCGCATTACTAAACCCATCAGACTCCGTGTAAATAAATAGTAATTTTAACACCGTAAAACACACTATATTCAAACCCAACAGAAACCAAATGAAACTATAAAAAGATGTTTTTCGCCTTCTTTTCACTTTTCCAACCATGACAACTCTAGTGTTGGTCAACATAAACACATACTTTACAGATTTACATGTGAAATTATATGTTGGCTCTATGCACTCTAAAAGTACTATTTTTTAAATGGACTTTGGTTTGTTTAGCGCTATCTACATCATAGTTGAACAGAAATAATAACAGAAAGGTCTTAAATAGGTTTTACAAAGTTATGTCTCTGAAGGGTTAAGACACTTAACACTTATTATTTTTGATTAGGTTTTATTGCTATTCGGATGAGGACTAAGTAGTAGGCACACTAATAAAATTTCTGCGGAATATTATATATTAATTATTCCTCTCATGAACAAGTATGATAAGTGACACGATGAACCAGGCAAATTGGATCTCAAGCTTTAAGAGCTCTTGAATATTTACTGATTTGAATGTCTGACCCGTAAAGTCTGATGTTTTCAGGTAACAACACAGTTAAAGAGGGTTTTATTCTTCTGTTTTTCTCTGCTACAACAAAACCAACATGCACATGTATCGACAAAGCCTTCCAAGGAGCTATTGTTGCTATTCAGTCTTGGGCTGAACAGTGTTAAAGGTTTTTATTGAATCGTGTGCTCACAGGGGCACTGGCCTCCCCCCCTTGAGATGAAAAGACATCTGAAAGGAACGGAAAATGAAAGAACACATTATCATAAGCTTTCAACTGGAGACAATGTTCAAGACTTGCATTTTTGCAAAACATTGAGTTAAATGTAAAAGATTTGCTTGATTTACATTGCGGCTTGTTGCTTGAACAGGCAAAAAGAAATTATAAAAACAACATTCTTGTAAATTTAGTCAAGTCAGTTCTGATTTGTATGACCCAATATAATAAATGCATAAGACACCATCTTTCCTTTTCAAACCTTGCTTCAGATAAGGGAAAACTCCCCAAACAAACCTCCTTAGTGATGGATTCCTCTCCCAGGATGGACAGATGTGCAATAGATGTTGTGAGAGGCAGAGGGTGCCGTAACTCCATTTTTAATTCCATGGAAGATTTGCCACTTTCACCCTATTATATAAACACCTCCCACCTCAATCCTCTCTTTGTAAAAGATAACATCGTTATAAGGTCAACATAGAGATAACATTGACAATACTGATTCTGTGGTTTAAGAAGAAACCATGTTGCAGTTTTATAAATAGCAGTTACTACTATTGTCTGCAAGTAGAAATGGTTAGGAGAAAAAGATGAGTTTCACAGCTCTGTGTGCTTCATGAAATAACAATGATCAACACCCTGCAAGCCTCTCAAGCATTTCCATAACAGGCCACCCCAAAATTAATACTTTGGTAAATACTTTATGGAGTTTGTGAGGAAATGGAATTTGTGTCAGATATGCTTCTGCCTCACCACTATCCTAGCACTAAAATACTATAGTAGTTATTGCTTTCAGAAATTAAAAGGATTCTTCAATTCTTGACACAGTTTTGTAAATTAAAACAATGTGTCACTGTCACAAGGCATATTACACAATAAAGAAGCAGAGTTGTCCATCTGAGAACTTTACTTTGCACACACAGTGAAGGAACACGGGATGGTGCTATAAAAATACACACAGTCTTCTAACTTTTGATTTCTAATAGCGGCTGTACTGAGGTTTGATTTAGGATAAAAATAAATGTACATGCAATCAATCAAAGCTGTGGCAAGTTAGATTTCAACATATTTTACTTGAAGAACTTCAAAGTATATTCATTGTCCGTTACAGGGAAATTTTGATTCAGACAAAACACATAAACAGCAATGGACACAATAATAAGAAAAAACAAGAAATATTTAACAGAAAGGTTTAGTTGGAGGTTCTTCAGCGTCCAGGTCAATTTAAAAAATAAATACATTTTAGCTATCTGTGCAATTGAGCAATCTACAGACAACCGTTTCATTCATTCATTCATTCATTCATATGTATTATACAGGAAAGTTAGAAAAAGTAACATTACATTACAATGTAAAAACGGGCCTGA
>NC_045740.1:4696184-4703745 GCF_008692095.1 Etheostoma spectabile
GGTTTTCAGCAGGTTCCTGTTCTGCAGAAACATAAAACATGGTTACAGCACATCAGGATAGACAATAATACAAGGCATTGGAGTTTTAATACTACAGATGAACACATGAATGGCAGCAGGGACAAAGGAAACCTTATATCTGTAACGCAGTAACGCATTCCTCTTATTAATTTAATGTCAGTGGCGATCTGCAGGGAAAAGTTTAGTTTTGCACAAACGGCTTTCATTTATGCATAAGGTCTTTTGACAGGAACAATTAAAAAGTAATGAATACTAAAATTAACTATTAGAATTGAGAGAAACAGGCATCATTAATACTGGCTTCCTCTTAAATCAGAAGCTGCACCTTAATCAAGGCTTTCTAATTAGGGGCAATTAGCTTTAGTAATTTACTGAGCAATATAATCTCTGTCTTTGTTAGAGAAACGTGTTTCTGTGGCAGTCATCTCCAAATAGTATTTGTCATGGATGCATGACATTGATTTTCAGATTTATTTTGTTGCAGTGGTTACTATAATTGTTGTACTGTATAATCTGAATATATTGGTACATCATTGATCACTTGAACAAGTGTAGCATGAAAATACTTTGTGATTCTCTTTGCATGTTCATACTCACTTGTCACTCGTCTGAAGTCACTGTACAAAATATTGTGTCAATTTAAAAAAAAGGAGCTAATATTACAAACATGACTGCAGGTTTAAAACGGGAAGTATATGGCAAAGGAGTGTGTGACAAAAGTAGTATTTTTAGGCATTTTAATGCCACATGTCCTGATAGCCTTTCACAATCCACAAAAACAACTTTCTTAAAGCCTTACTCTATTGCGATATATACTTTTTTGTATGGACAGTCAAGAAATTTGTTAAGATGGTTTAAAATGAAATGCTACAGTGATCATGGTGGCAAGTCTGTGTTGGTGCTTTGTTCTTTTTATTTTTTTTTAACTCCACCTACATTACATTTCATTTAGCTGATGTTTTTATCCAAAGCGACATCCAAACAGTGACACACATTTATGGCACAGCATCGGGAACAATTCTGGGTTCAGTGTCTTGCCCATGGACACTTTGACAGGGCCAGGGATCGAACCGCTGACTGGTCTACCAGCCCACCTAAAATACCATCGTAATCTTGCTGCTTCACACGCAAGAAATGTGATAGACAGCTCAACACTTGACCTAAAAAAACTGTCAATATTTCTCTTTTGTTCAGCCAATTAAGAAGCAGTGAATGTTATCTTGTCACTTTCACTCAGACACAGTGACAGAATAATTTTAACCCACTGCAAGAACACAAGCTACAGTGGTTCTGCCTATAACAGCTGCAAGGGGGCAACACTGAGCAATAATCAGAAAGCTGCGCTTATTTACATAATTTAACCTTCGTTCAGGAGTGGGCTGTTGATTGAGTGCACTCCAAAGTGGCACGATGTTGGTGATTATCTGTCTGATGATCACACAAAAGAAGCTGAAGGCAATATTCTGATGCAGTGAGGAAAACAGAGTTCCTGATTGGCATGAATCAATGTTTAGTAAAACCTAAACCCTAAACAACACCTTACATTACCGCTGAACATTACAAATCCAACATTATATTGATTGTTACTGATTGGATGTTTTCTCTTCCTTCCAAAAATGTTATCAGTCATGTCAGAGATTTTAAAAATTGTGCTACGAGTGACTAGTGTAAAGTATGCCAGGAAAAGTCATAAAAAGTCATAGTATAGTATGTCCCAAAAAAGTCACAGTATACTATGTCATAAAATATAAAAAAGTCATAGTATAGCATGTCATAAAAATAAAAAAGTTGTAGTATAGTATGTTATTAAATTTATGTCACACAAATTAAAAAGGTAGAGTACAGTATTTTATTTTAAAAAAGTCATAAAAAGGCATGGTATAGCATGCAATAAAACTTAAAAAAGGCGAAAGTATAGTATGCCATAAAATAAAATAAGAAATACTAGTATAGTATGCCATCAAACTTAGTACAGTGTGTCATACAATTTAAAAAGGCATAGTATAGTATAAAAAAGTCAAAAAAGTCATAGTATAGTATGTCATACAATTCAAAAAGGCATGTTATTATATGTCATAAAATATAATAAATGCACAGTAGAGTATGTTATAAAAAGTCATAGTATAGTATGCCATGAAATGTAAACAGTTAGTAATAAAATTTAAAAAAGGCGTAGTATACAGTAGTATGTCTTAAAAAGTCATAGTATAGTATGTCTTAAAAAGTCATGGTATAGAATGCCATAAAATTAAAAAAGTCATAGTATTGTATGTCTTAAAAAGTCATAGTATAGTATGCCATACAATTAAAAAAGTCATAGTATAGTATGTCATAAATTTAAAAAAAGCATGTTATAGTATGTCATAAAACGTACGTCAAAAAAATATAAAAAAGTCATAGTATGTCATAAAAAAGTCATAAGAAACAGTATAGTACTTAGTATAGTATGACATTAATACACTATAAAAAAGTCATTGTATAGTTTGTTATAAAAAGTCATAAAAAGTCATAGTGCAAAATGCCATAAAATAAAATAAAAGTAATAGTATAATATGCCAAAAACTATAAAAAGGCATTGTATAGTATCTCATACAATTAAAAAAGGCATAGTGTAGTATGTCGTAAAAGTTTTAAAACCATGGTAAAATATGTCATTGAATATAAGTCAAAACATAGTATGTCATAAACGAATGTCATTGTATAATATGGCATAAAAGTCATTAAAGTCATAGCATAAAAAGTGTCATAAAAAGTCATGGTATAGAAGAACAACATAAATGTCATGAAAAACATAGTATAGTATGTCATAAAAAAGTAATTTTAAAGTGTCATAAAATACAACATTTGCTTGTTGAATTTAAAACAAATGAAATGAAAGTGTAGCCATGGTGTGTTTTGTCAATTACATTTGTTTGCCTATGTCATAAAAAGTAAATAAAAAAAAAGTCTTAGTGTGGTATGGCCTATAAAAAGTGATAGTACAGTATGTTGTAAAAAATGTCATAAAAATGTCATTTAGAAGTGACAGTAAAGTATGTTAGAAAAAAAAGGTGTCATAAAAACTTAAAGTATAGTATGCCGTTTAAAAAGCACTCATTAGCAATTGGTGTATTTCCCTTGTCTTTTGAGGTGTTCCTTCTCTAACCATATTCTATAACCTATCTGCAGTACTACGGTTTGCATTATGTCCTTTTGTATCGGCCACATCTTTGCCTGCCTATTGCTCTATCCCCTGTGTTTCAGAGCCCTAACTGCATGGTGTGTGAACACTGTGAAAGGTAGCGAAAGAAAATCATTCCGTTTTCTTGGTCCACAGGTTTCAGGTGAGGTTTCAAAGAATTGAATTTAATAAATCCCTGCTGATAGAATTTGCACTTTGGTCTGACAGCTGAACAAAAGAACAGCCATTAGTACAGAAATCACTGCAGAGTCAAACAAGAAAAGCCGGGAACACAATTGCTGCATGGCATACTAATCCACACTAATGCTTAAACTGTAGCTGCTGTTCTGGATTACATAGCTGTTGATGTACACACAGACAAGCCCAGCTAAGTCTGGACCGAGTCACTTTTCAGGGGCCTGTTGCACGAAAGTAGAATAAAGATATCCAGGATAAGTGAAAAAGTGCAGCTTGACTTGGTTAAAAAAAAAAACATTAGGCCTACATATTACGGAGTAACACTAACTGTCCTTTGTCAGAGAGGGACAAGCAACAAGAAAATGAATCATGAAAGTATTGGTCTCTGACCAGTCTGCCATTAATATCATCTGGGAATATCGCTGAATTTTCCCACTTCTCCGCAGCGTCCTGTATAAACCTGAAGCTGCACAGACCACAGCTACCACGCTGCTCATTTCTACTTTTACAAAGAGAGTGGACACTGATGCGATGCAGCAGCGGCCACCGGGCAACGGCCACCGGGCAACGGCCACTGGCAGCGGCCACCGGGCAACGCCCACCGAGCAACGGCCACCGGGCAACTGCTCTGGACCAGGCTAGCCAAAAAAAAAAAAATCTCCATGGTTACTTGACTGGGTTTAATTAAATCTGGTTTTGTGCAACCGAGTCAAAGCTAAATTTATCCAGGATCACTTGAATATCCCGGCTTAATCCCTTGTCCTGGTTTCGTGCAACAGGCCCCAGGTAACTGCTTTTATAGTAGAACAGAGTAGGCCAAGCAATGACACGACAGTCCTAACACGCTGGTGTTAAGCAGGTGTAATGTTTTCTATACTCACAATCTTAGTTTAGTGAATGATTGCAGCGCTAGATGAAAAAACAGGAAATTACCAAAGGGATGTTAGAATTCTTTTCAGGTGGGGAACAAAAATTTGTTCCTCAACAATCCATGCAACAGTTGAGATATTTTGTTCAAAACTACAGGAAAAGTCTGGGGTTCACCAAAGTCATTAGGATTAATTCTCTGGGGACCATGAATGTCTGGATTAAATTGCACAGCAATCCAACCAATAGTCAAACTGTTTCACTAAAAACCAAAACATATCTGGTGGCACTAGAGGAAAAGTTAGAGGATCACCAAAGTCATTAAGTTTTATCCTCTTGGGACATGAATGTCTGTACAAAATTATACCAACCGACCATCTCTAGAGCCAAAGCACTAGCATGACTAAAATAAATGCCAAACATTTGCTGATTCCAGCTTCTAAAAGATGATTTGGTTACACTTTACTTGAAGGTATCTAAATAAGAGTGACATGACACTGTCATGAACGTGTCATAAACGTTTATAAACAAGTTAATGACATGATGCTTCTTTTAATAAGTGTCATTTACTGTTGTCATGACAAGTTATGGTTAGGGTTAGGGTTCATGTGTCATGACTGTGTCATGAAAGTGTCATACGTTTTATGACAGTGTCAGGTCACTCTTATGCAGACACCTTCAAATAAAGTGTTACTGATTATTTGCTGCTTTTCTTTAATCTATATCTTCCATATCGCTCTATTCTATATCTCTCTGGGCTATGGTCAATGTGAAGAACTGTTAGAGATGCACTCACCTTATTAAATGTATCGAGTATCAACCAGAATTTATTGATCCAGAATAAAAACAGTTGTTTTGTATGTTACTTATTATGAAATTCTTTGGCCCTCTGCTCTGCCCTCAGGTCTAGTCCTCTAAGAGATATTGCTACTGGGTTAATCCCTTTGCGCATGTACAGTTGTGAAGAGTTCTTTTGGGCCTCTCCTACATTCGCAGATATTATAAATTACAGTGGCATGACCATAGATCTGCTCCCAAAATCAGCATTTTTTTTCTTAGCAGGTGGCCCGAATCTTTAAGGGCTATGCCTATACTCATAGAATCTGGAGTTCCAATACGTAACTATTGTTCTATTTCTTATAGGCTTCGCAGTCTAAAATGTATTGCTATTGGATTAAGGGTGAAGCTGATGTAGTCAATGCCACCTGCGACACAAGGTCCACAAGCAGACCATAGACTAATTTGTCTTTCTATTCCCACTGAACAGTTTAGTCTGAAGTTTAGTGAACAAAAACATACATTATTCTGATAGGAAAACCCTGTCACCATCATGAGCAGGCCTACTACTGATTGTAAGGCCCATGTCATGAGGATTCTGAAAATGTTTTATAGTGATAAAAAATGTATATCACAATTAATACCTTAAAAAACACAGCATTCCTCCATGCCACTCAAGTGCAGGAGGACGGAGACAGCAGTAAAACCAAACCTGACAGTGCATCTTCTGCCGTCAAGTGCGGGTAAAACTGCGTGAGTCATGGGGGACTCAGAGGCACCGTGCAGTTAAAAACGGATGACTGACCATGGGGATGCCCAGGAAGCGGATGCACAAAGGTCAGCCACCGTCACGCCTCTGAGCAGGCTGCGGACGCCAGCAGTGCTTTCGTGGATTGTGCCTGAAGGTCCTGATGGGGGTTCCGAAAGAGCTGCACCCTGTGAGCGTTCTCTGTAGTGGACAAACAGCCGCTGTGTTCAAGTTGTTGAGACACCTCATAACAATGATCTGGAGAGAAAAACTCCCTTGCCCAAAAAGGATTTGTTAATACTTCCGATGTAATGATGGATTTGGCTGTAAAGTGGCTGCGCTCCCGCCCCCTCTAATGGAGAGGCGGGATGATAAAACTGCCAGTACGCATAAATCACTCACCTTCTTAGCTGACGTCAAGGCAAGGAGGAGTGCTGTTTTCAGTGACAGCGTCCTGAGAGGGGCTTGTGTCAGAGGCTCAAAAGGAGGATTCCCCAGAGCTTGAAGCACCAGGGCAAAACCCATTGAGGTGTGAGAGAACGCACAGCAGGTTTCCTTCATCTGACCCTCTTCAAAAAACGTTTTACCAGGGGTGCGTGAACTGACCTCTCCCCATAGCCCTCGTAGCAGGATGAATGGCCACTACGTATGCTTTAACTGTAGACAAAGCCAAATCATTAACCATCAATGACAGGGGGCAAGCCTAGTCTCTCCAAACCGGAGAGGGCCAGGCCCATAGCCTCTATAATGATCAATAGGCTCTGCTCCTGAATGCGTCCCAGGAGGCGAGGAATCAGTGGGACTGGGGGAAAAGTGTATGGGAGAGCCCTGGGCCATGGTCGGTGAGAAAAGGCGTTGACCCCGAGAGGTGGTTTGTCCTTTGTGTTCATAGAAAAACCACAGTGTGCACTGTTTATTTTCTTGGGAGGTGAACAGATCCACCTTTGCTCTCCTGAACCTGATCAATAGCCGCTGCATGACAGTTGATTCAATTTCCATTCACTGTGAGGGGGACCCCCCCTCGACATTAGGTCTGCAGCGCGGTTCAAAACCCCCAGGATGTAGTGAGTGACAGCAGGTGTCAGTGTGCCCGCAGTAGAAGGCTCCTGGCTATTTCCAACAGCCAAGCACACGCCACCCTGACAGTTTATGTTTATCATGTTGTCCACTTGGGCGAAACCCTTTCAGCACCGTGGACAGCTCCAGACAGTTTATGTGGAGAAGAGGGAAATTGCCCATTTCCCCCCTACCACCTGTGATTCACACATGCCACCCCAGCTGGTGAGAGACGCGTCTGTGAACACCGTAATGTGTGTGACGTCACTCTCTCCAGGGTAAAAAACCCTGAATGACCGGTCCGGCGGTTTCCCCAACATGCCTGTAGAGAAGGAGGGATGGTCAGCATACGCCACTTGTGACATATTGGGTCTAGGTGCATTTGACCAGACAATCTCTGAATCTTTCCTATGTGGAGGAGACCCAGAAGAACCAAGCATGGACCTGGTTTCGGAGAGACGACACTGGGGGCTTCCGTCGGCCGAAAAAAAGGGGCAGTTGGAAGCGGGATGGAGGCCAGGCTCTGCAGCCGGTGCGGGACCACCGTCCATCTCCCGGGTTAGGGGAATGCTACTCAACATTCACACAGGTCAAGAACAAGAACCTTGGCTGTGGACAGGGAGCTCGCCCACTGCGGAGGAGAGAAGACAGAGACAGACAGCTTAGAGGGACTCTGTAGTCCTCTGTCGTTATGAGCTCCAGATAGAGAGACAAAGAGAGAGAGAGAGAGAGAG